>NW_026292146.1:0-24090 GCF_023091745.1 Budorcas taxicolor | reverse complement strand
CTTTTGTTCATTTGCACTGTTTTTCCTTCCTGAATCGTATGTTGTGAGCCTAGAAAAGGATGGCAACCGGATCCATCACATTTCTATTATCGAATCCCACAGCACCTTGGGCAAGACAACTTCGCTTCACGTATAGGCTGGGCCGGCAAACCGAGGGCGTGGGGCATGGGACCAGGTCTCCATCGCTCCTTTGCCCATAACTTTTGATCTGTAACGAGTTACGCGACGCAAAGCAAACCATTGGAAAGCTCTCCGAGAGCTCTACGACGAGGCCAGCAAACCTGCTCGGCTGTGCCTGTTTTCGGAGCCCAAAATCGAGCATTTTCATCAGTTTTGGTACACTTTTCTTCTTTTGCACTGTTTTTCCGTCCCGGATCGTACGTCGTGAGCCTAGAAAAGGACGGCAACCTAATCCATCACATTTCTATTATCGAATCCCACAGCACCTTGGGCAAGATAACTTCGTTTCACGTAGAGGCTGGGCCCGCAAACTTAGGGCGTGGGGCATGGAACCAGGTCTCCGTCTCTCCGGTGCCCATAACTTTTGATCCGTAAAGAGTTATGCGGCGTACATCATAATGTTGGAAAACTCTCCGAGAGCTCTACGACTGGGGTAGCAAGCCTGCTCGGCTGCGCCTATTTTTTAAGCCCAAAATCGAACGTTTTCATCAGTTTTAGGATATTTTTCTTCTTTTGCGCTGTTTTTTCATCCCTGATCGTACATCGTGAGCCGCGAAAAGGATGACAACCTAATCCATCACATTTCTATTATCGAATCCCACGGCACCTTGGGCAAGACATCTTCGCTTCACGTAGAGGCTGGGCCCGCAAACCGATGGCGTGGGGCTTAAGACCAGGTCTCCGTTGCTCCTTTGCCCATAACTTTTGATCTGTAAGGAGTTATGCGGTGCACAACATACCGTTGGAAAGCTCTCCGAGAGCTCTACGACGGGGGCAGAAAGCCTGCTTGGTTGATCCTATTTTCGGAGCCCAAAATCGAACGTTTTCATCAGTTTCGAGATACTTTTCTTCTTTTGCACTGTTTTTCCTTCCCGGATTGTACGTCGTGAGCCTAGAAAAGGACGGCAACCTAATCACACGCATTTCTATTATTGAATCCCATGGCACCTTAGGCAATACAACTTCGCTTCACGTGGAGGCTGGGGCCGTAAACCGAGGGCCTGGGGCTTGGGACCAGGTCTCCGTCGCTCCTTTACCCATAACTTTTGATCCGTAAGGATTTATGCGACGCACAGCATGCCGTTGAAAGCTCTCCAAGAGCTCTACAACGGGGGCAGCAAACCTGCTCGGGTGAGCCTGTTTTCGGAGCCCAAAATCGAACATTTTCATCAGTTTCGGGACACTTTTCTTCTTTTGCATTGTTTTTCCGTCCCGGATCGTACGTCGTCAACCGCAAAAAGGACGACAACCTAATCCATCACATTTCTATTATATAATTCCACAATACCTTGGGCAAGACATCTTCGATTCACGTAGAGGCTGGGCCCGTAAACCGAGGGCGTAGGGCTTTGGACCAAGTCTTCGTCGCTCCTTTGCCCATAACATTTGATCCATAAGGAGTTACGCGGCGCACAACATAACGTTGGAAAGCTCTCCGAGAGCTCTACGTTGGGAGAAGCTTGCCTGCTTGGCTGAGCCTATTTTCGGAGCCGAAAATTGAACATTTTCAACAGTTTTGGGACACTTTTCTACTTTTGCACTGTTTTTCATCCCAGATCGTACGTCGTCAGCCACAAAAAGAACGACTACCTAATCAATCACATTTCTATTTTGAATGCCACGACACCTTGGGCATGACAACTTTACTTCACGTAGAGGTTGGGCCCCCAAACCGAGGGCTTGGGCTTGTGACCAGGTATTTGTCTCTCCGGTGCCCATAACTTTTGATTCGTAAGGAGTTACGCGGAGCACATAATACTATTGGAAAGCTCTCCGAGATCTCCACAATGAGGGCAGCAATCCTGCTTGGCCGCGCTTGTTTCGGATCCCAAAATTGAACATTTTCATCAGTTTCGGGACATTTTTCTATTTTTGCAATGTTTTTGCGTCCCGGATCGTACGTCGTGAGCCGCGAAAAGGACGACAACCTAATCCATCACATTTTTATTATTGAATCCCATGACACCTTGGGCAAGACAACTTCGCTTCACGTAGAGGCTGGGCCCGCAAACTGAAGGCGTGGGGCTTGGGACCAGGTCTTTGTCGCTTCGGTGCCCATAACTTTTGATCCGTATGGAGTTACGTGGCGCACAGCATACTGTTGGAAAGAACTCCGAGAGCTCTACGATCAGGGCAGCAAACCAACTCTGTTGCGCCTATTTTTGAAGCCCAAAATCGAATATTTTCATCAGTTTTGGGATACTTTTCTTCTTTTGCGTAGTTTTGCCGTCCCGGATCGTACGTTGTGAGCTGTGAAAACAGAAACAACCTAATCCATCACATTACTATTATTGAATCCTACGACACATTGGGAAAGACAACTTCACTTCACTTAGAGGCTGGGCTCGAAAACCGAGGGCGTGGGGCTTGGGACCAGGTCTACGTCCCTCCGGTGCCCATAACTTTTGATCCGTAGGAGTTACGCGGCGCAAAGTATACCATTGGAAAGCTCTCCGAGAGCTCTACGATGGAGGCAGCCAGCTTGCTAGGCTGAGCCTGTTTTCATCAGTTTTGGGACACTTTTCTTCTTTTGCGATGTTTTTCCTTCCCGAATCGTACGTCATAAGCCTAGAGAAGGACGACAACCGAATCCATCACATTTCTATTATCGAATCCCACGGTACCTTGGGCAAGACAACTTCGCTTCACGTATAGGCTGGGCTGGCAAATCGAGGGCGTGGGGCTTGGGACCCGGTCTTCTTTGCTCATTTGCCCATAACTTTTGATCCGTAAGGAGTTACGCGGTGCACAACATACCATTGGAAAGCTCTCTAGGAGCTTTGGTAACCATAACTTTTATCCGTAAGGAGTTACACGGCGCACAGCATACCGTTGGAAAGCTCTCCAAGAGCTCTACGACGGGGGAAGCAAGCCTGCTCGGCTACGCCTGTGAAACCCCAGTTTTCATCTTTACCTCGATTTGCGTGTCTTTACCTCGATTTGCGTGTCTTTACCTCGATTTACGTGTCTTTACCTCGATTTGCGTGTCTTTGCCGCAATTTGTGTGATTTGACATGTTTATGTGTTATATGAGTTAGAATGTGCTAAATATGTGATTTATATTCCTAATACATGCTATGTGTGCATTCATGAAATTTTCATAAAAAACGGCATTGAAAATTTTATCGTCGATTTTTGTGAATATTGTTTTGAACACATGTTCGCTAAAATTTTTACAAGGGTGTTTTACATATCTTAAAACCTAGTCCTCTATTAATAATAGACCCATGTTTGATAAAAATTGATTCTGAAACATAATAGTAATTTAAATAGACTTTTCGAGTGAAAAGTAGCGTTTTTTAGCCAAATAGTAATTTCTTCTAAACCCGATTCTTGCATTGACTTTTATTGACCTAGTATATATTAATATAAATGTATTTATATGTGTTATTAAATGATTTAAGATTAATTGTGCATTCAAAAGACATTTGAAAACAAATAATATGACCTTTCACCTTCTTTTGCAGAAATCGAGTTTTAAGCCGACTCGGGTGAAATTGTTTGAATGTAAAACTTCTTGTCACCTAAAAATAAACTACTTGAGATAGTTTAGGTGTTGCATAATTAATTTGAGCAAGAGTAGTCAAGAAAATGAATTAAAAGACAAGAAAACACTAAAAATAATTAGTTTCCACCCTTGACTTTCTTTTATTTGTTTGACCTTTGCTTAATATATCATCAACACACATCAAAAGTTCACAAAACACACTCATTTTACACACACATTACCAAAATTCCAAGGGGAGGAAAAAAGAAGGCATTTTCAAGGTTTTTCAAAACATTTTTCACATAGATTTTGCAATTCAAGTCCAAATCACTTCATTCAAATATTGATTTCACTTGTTGGGCATCCATTCTACACATTTCTTGATTCAAAACACATCAAAGGTGAGAGAAAAATTATAGATCTCAAAAGTCATATTTTATGTTTTTGCTTATAATTGCATTTTGAACCGTTAGAATGTTAATTTGAAGTTATATTATTGCTCAGTGCATACTAGGGATCGTTTATATGTATTCTTGTGAGATTTGAACCGTTGTAGCATAAATTTTTATTTTCGGGTATTTAAAGTTGATAGATTGGCCATTTGATGAATATCTTGAGTTTTTGTGGTTGGAATCGATTGCCGTCGATTTCTAAAAGTTTGTTAATTACGTGGTAACGCCGTTATAATGCCGAATTTTTGATTGCGATGTTTGTGTGAAAATCTGGAAATTTCAGCCTAGGTGCATTGAGGTTTTAGGGTTGTTGGGCTTGATTTTGATGTGTCTTGGTTGGTTTCCAAGAGGGATAATGTAGTTTATTGAATGGGTGAGTGTTAGAAACTAATTTGGAGTTGTTTGGATTAGTAGAATGTAAGATATGATTATTTGAAGTTTAGGTTGTCTTTCTTTAAATTGTTGAATTGAGCCTTTAGTTGATTGGGTGGTATTTGAGTGATTGAATTGTGAGTTGTAAATTGTAAGACTAGGGTTAGATTACGTGTTTAATGCATGTTAAGTTGGATGGCCTACTTTGTCATCTAACTTAGTTGTTTGTTGTTTAATTGATTACTTGATGTTATATTGATGATAATTGATGATTATTGATGATTATTGATGATTATTGATTGATGATTGATGAACCGGGAGCTAGGAAATTCTTCTAGATTGTCCTCCTGTGAATGATGTTTATTATTATCGCTAAGTCTTGGTATGTGTGTGCCACCTCTCAGGCAGCATCGGGCTGTCGGGTTGATAACAGCATGACTACCAAGGACTACCTCCAGCTCGCATGACAGAGGTGTCATGGAGGGCGAGGCTAGTGAGGTACCTTGAGTGCGTGAGTAATGGGGAGTTACAACAAGAATGGTTGAGATCGTGATGGCGTTTGGAGCTACACCAACTAGAGTATCCTTTATTGATTGGTCATTATAGTTATGTGTTTATATTGTTATTGATGTTTTATTGTGTGTTTACTGCTCAAAGGATCATTTTCAAGGAGTATAGTAAATACTGTTAGAGATCTATCGGATCCTCGTTGAGCTTGTTTTATATAAGCTCATTCTCTATTATTGCATGCATACAGGTGTTACAGAATAGGAATACGGATACGTGCCTCAAGAAGCTGAGAATGTGCTTTATGTGGACAAGTCCTATGTGCCAAAGTCTTGTCATTGACATCTGAAATGTAGTTCTCTTTTGTTATCTTGTATATTAAAACTAGATGTTTTGTATTTACTTAGAAGTTTATGATGTATAAGATGTTGTAAAGATAATGAATTAAATGTTGCTAGATTAGTAGTCTTGTTTTGGAACATGATTAGGTTGCTAGATTGGTTATAATCTATTTTGGGAATGTATGTTATATAGTGTGGGAATGTATGTTATATAGTAAATGTATGATGTTGGAACGGAGGCGTATAACCTATGGATGCAATGGTAAAGAATGTTTATTGTATGTTGTTGTTGTGTTGTTAATTGTTGAATTATTGTGGAGTTGGATGTATGAGTTTCGAAGAGGTTGGTTTAGAGCCTCAGTGTCCAAATTACTATCGTTATACTGCCAAAATTTCGTTGTATCCTGACTGATTGTAGGAGGGGTCGAGTTGGGGCTTGACAGCGCCTATTTTCGGAGCCTAAAATCGAACGTTTTCATCAGTTTTGGGACACTTTTGTTCATTTGCGCTGTTTTTCCTTCCTGAATCGTATGTTGTGAGCCTCGAAAAGGACGGCAACCGGATCCATCACATTTCTATTATCGAATCCCACAGCACCTTGGGCAAGACAACTTCGCTTCACGTATAGGCTGGGCCGGCAAACCGAGGGCGTGGGGCATGGGACCAGGTCTCCATCGCTCATTTGCCCATAACTTTTGATCTGTAACGAGTTACGCGACGCAAAGCAAACCATTGGAAAGCTCTCCGAGAGCTCTACGACGAGGCCAGTAAGCCTGCTCGGCTGTGCCTGTTTTCGGAGCCCAAAATCGAGCATTTTCATCAGTTTTGGTACACTTTTCTTCTTTTGCACTGTTTTTCCGTCCCGGATCGTACGTCGTGAGCCTAGAAAAGGACGGCAACCTAATCCATCACATTTCTATTATCGAATCCCACAGCACCTTGGGCAAGATAACTTCGCTTCATGTAGAGGCTGGGCCCGCAAACTTAGGGCGTGGGGCATGGAACCAGGTCTCCGTCTCTCCGGTGCCCATAACTTTTGATCCGTAAAGAGTTACGCGGCGCACATCATAATGTTGGAAAACTCTCCGAGAGCTCTACGACTGGGGTAGCAAGCCTGCTCGGCTGCGCCTATTTTTTAATCCCAAAATCGAACGTTTTCATCAGTAATAGGATACTTTTCTTCTTTTGCGCTGTTTTTTCGTCCCTGATCGTACGTCGTGAGCCGCGAAAAGGATGACAACCTAATCCATCACATTTCTATTATCGAATCCCACGGCACCTTGGGCAAGACATCTTCGCTTCACGTAGAAGCTGGGCCCGCAAACCGAGGGCGTGGGGCTTAAGACCAGGTCTCCGTTGCTCCTTTGCCCATAACTTTTGATCTGTAAGGAGTTATGCGGTGCACAGCATACCGTTGGAAAGTTCTCCGAGAGCTCTACGACGGGGGCAGCAAGCCTGCTCGGTTGATCCTATTTTCGGAGCCCAAAATCGAACGTTTTCATCAGTTTCGAGATACTTTTCTTCTTTTGCGCTGTTTTTCCATCCCGGATCGTACGTCGTGAGCCGCGAAAAGGACGACAACCTAATCCATCACATTTCTATTATCGAATCCCACGGCACCTTGGGCAAGACATCTTCGCTTCACGTAGAGGCTGGGGCCGTAAACCGAGGGTGTGGGGCTTGAGACTAGGTCTCCGTCACTCCGGTGCCCATAACTTTTGATCCGTAAGGAGTTACACAGCGCACAACATACCGTTGGAAAGCTCTCCGAGAGCTCTATGATGGGGGCTGCAAGCCTGCTTGGTTGTGTCTGTTTTTGAAGCCCAAAATTGAACGTTTTCGTCAGTTTCGGGACATTTTTCTTCTTTTGCGCTGTTTTTTCGACCCGGATTGTACGTCGTGAGCCGCGAAAAGGACAACAACCTAATCCATCATATTACTATTATCGAATCCTATGGTACCTTGGGCAAGACAACTTTGCTTCACGTAGAGGCTGGGCTCGCAAATCGAGGGCGTGGGGCTTGGGACTAGGTCCACGTCGCTCCGGCGCCCATAACTTTTGATTCGTAAGGAGTTACATGGCGCACAGCATACCGTTGGAAAGCTCTCCGAGAGCTCTACGTTGGGGGAAGCAAGCCTGCTCGGCTGTGCCTATTTTCAGAGCCCAAAATCGAACATTTTCATCATTTTTGGGACACTTTTGTTCTTTTGCGTTGTTTTTCCTTCCCGAATCGTACGTTGTGAGCCTAGGAAAGGAAGGCAACCGGATCCATCACATTTCTATTATTGAATCCCACGGCACGTTGGGCAAGACAACTTCACTTCACGTACCGGCTGGGCTGGCAAACGGAGGGCGTGGGGCTTAGGACCAGGTCTCCGTCGCTTCTTTGCCGATAACATTTGTTCCATAATGCGTTACGCGACGCACAACATACCGTTAGAAAGCTCTCCGAGAGCTCTACGATGGGGGCAGCAAGCCTGCTCGGCTGTGCATATTATTGAAGCCCAAAATCAAACGTTTTCATCAATTTCGAGATACTTTTCTTCTTTTGCGCTATTTTTCCCTCCTGGATCGTACTTCGTGAGCCGCAAAAAGGATGACTACATTTCTATTATCAAATCCCACAACACCTTGGGCAAGACAACTTCTCTTCACGTAGAGGCTGGGCTCGCAAACCGAGGGCGTGGGGCTTAGGACCAGGTCTATGTTGCGCCGGCGCCCATAACTTTTGATCCGTAAAGAGTTACACGGCGCACAGCAGACCGTTGGAAAGCTTTCTGATAGCTCTATGACAGGGGAAGCAAGCCTGCTCGGCTGCGCCTATTTTCGGAGCCCAAAATCGAACATTTTTATCATATTTGGGACACTTTTGTTCTTTTGCGCTGTTTTTCCTTCCTGAATCGTACGTGGTGAGCCTAGAAAAGGACGGCAACCGGATCCATCACATTTCTATTATCGAATCCCACGGCACCTTGGGCAAGACAACTTCGCTTCACGTACAGGCAGGGCCAGCAAACCGAGGGCGTGGGGCTTGGGACCTGGTCTCCGTCGCTTCTTTGCCCGTAACATTTGATCCGTAACGCGTTATACGGTGCACAGCATACCGTTGAAAAGCTCTCTGAGAGCTCTACGACAAGGGTTGCAATCCTGCTCGGCTGCACCTATTTTCGGAGACCAAAATCGAACGTTTCATCAATTTTGAGAAACTTTTCTGTGCTGTTTTTCCATCCTGGATCGTACGTCGTGAGTCGCGAAAAGGATGACAACCTAATCCATCACATTTCTATTATCGAATCCCACGGCAACTTGGGCAAGACAACTTCGCTTCACGTAGAGGCTGGGCCCGAAACCTTATGGCGTGGGGCTTTGGACCAAGTCTCCGTCGCTCCGGTGCCCATTACTTTTAATTCGTAAGGGGTTACGCGGCGCATAGCATACCGTTGAAAAGCTCTCTGAGGGCTCTACAACTTCGCTTCACTTAGAAGTTGGGCCGGCAAACCGAGGGCATGGGGCTTGGTACCAGATCTCTGTCGCTCCTTTTCCTATAACTTTTGATCCGTAAGGAGTTACGCGGCGCACAGCATACCGTTGGAAAGCTCCTCTATTACGGGGGCAGCAAGCCTGCTCGGCTGCGCCTATTTTCAGAGCCCAAAATCGAACGTTTTCATCAGTTTCGGGACACTTTTCTTCTTTTACGCTATTTTTTCGTCCCGGATCGTACGTCGTCAGCCGCGAAAAGGACGACATCCTAATCAATCACATTTCTATTACCGATTCCCACGACACCTTGGGCATGACAACTTCACTGCACATAGAGGCTGGGCCCGCAAACCGAGGGCGTGGTGCTTTGGACCAGGTCTCTGTTGCTTCTTTGCCCATAACATTTGATCCGTAACACGTTACGCGGCACACAACATACCATTGGAAAGTTCTCCGAGAGCTCTACGACGGGGGCAGCAAGCCAGCTTGGCTGCGCATATTATTAAAGCCCAAAATCGAACGTTTTCATCAATTTCAGGATACTTTTCTTCTTTTGCGCTATTTTTTCGTCTCGGATCGTACGTCGTGAGCCGCGAAAAGGACGACTACCTAATCCATCACATTTTTATTATCAAATCCCATGGCACCTTGGGAAAGACATCTTCGCTTCATGTAGAGGCTGGGCCCGCAAATCGAGGGCTTAGGGCTTGAGACTAGGTCTCCATCGCTCATTTGCCCATAACTTTTGATCCGTAAGGAGTTACGTGGCGCACAGCGTACCGTTGGAAAGCTCTCCGAGAGCTCTACGACGGGGGCAACAAGCCTGCTTGGCTAAGCCTATTTTTGAAGCCCAAAATCAAATATTTTCATCAGTTTTGATACACTTTTCTTGTAAGGTCCGACCTTGATTTGTGTGCGATACCTCATTTCGTGTGCCCTAACCTAGATTTGCGTGCCTTGACCTAGGTTTAAGAGTCATGTTTCTTTTTGTGTGCCTTGCATTGAATTACGTGTATACATTTAGGGTTGCGTGCATTTACTTGAGAAACGTACATTCGTCTTGTAGTTCGTGTCTTACCTCGTAGTGCGTGCCCTAGACCTAGGTGAGCGTGCCCACACGCTAATCTAGAAAACATCTTACACGAAGCACTAGATCATTAATTAATCCTACAAACTCCACTAACTAATATTAAAATGCTAATTCAACTCACTAGAAGACGAAATCTCACAAAAAGCTAGACATTCTTATTCTTTATTCTTTATTCTTTTGCACATCCCAAACACACAATATAATATTGTTCAAACAAGAAAAAAAATTCAAAATCTTGCACAAGCTTGGCCGATCGCATGGAGCATTTGAACAAGCATTGCAATTTCAAAATTTATACCTAGACATTCTATGACAAGCTCATGCCACAAAGTATAAAAAAAATGACTCAAAACTCTACCCAAAGCTCCACCATCTCGGCCCACTCAATCACCCATGCTAGACAATTCAAACATGCTCTTGAAGACACAAAAATCAGAATTTTACAAGCTCAAGGCCGTCCAAATGCTCAAGCCTTTCATTTCATTCTCTCGTTCTCTCTTTCTCTCATTCACTCTCTCATTTCTTCTCTCTCTCTCTCGGCCTTGGCTGCAATCTCACTCCCCATAGCTTAAGTTCATCATCCTAAGGTTCATCAAGACATTCAAGCTACTAAGGAACTCAACCAAGCAAGCTAGAATGCAAAAGACACACATGCAAGCTCATAGAACCTTCACTTCGACTTAGGTAAGTTTGATAGCTTCTGCTTCATTTCTTTTTGTTCTAACCACTTGCACATACTAAGAACTTGGTAACTAAGCTAGGAATTAGAGAATCTCAAGTCATCTCTCGGCCAAGCAAGGAGAAAAGTCGATCTTGTGCATCATCAAGAGCTTTGTGCATCTTCATTATTGTCTTGCTAAGGTGAGGGCTAAAACTCCTTTGAAAAGCTTTCAAAAACCACATGCATGCCTTTAAATGTCTATTTTTACCTCTGTACTTGTGATATATATGTGTACATGAGCTTTTGTAAACATGCATGGCAAAATATTTGGCTAGAATGTGAAGATAGGTGAAATCATGGAAATAGCAATTTTCTGTCTTGTTGGAGCGAAGTGCGTTTTACCAGGTAAATGATGTTTAAAGTGCGTGAAATTTGGTAGGTGACTAGTTTTTCCAGTTCTGAGCATTTTTCATAGAAATATACCAAAGCAAATTTTGACTCTAAGGTCCTTAAAATGGCAAAACATCGAAAGGTGTCCAAATCTGAAAAATCTGGGAAAATAAAGTAGGTTTTTGGCAGTTCACTGTCCTTGTAGAACAAACCAGTTTTGACTTAGTAAATGATATCCAAAATGCATGAAATTTTGTATTCTGATAGATTTGTCAGTCCTGGACATTTTTGTCAGAAATATACTAAGGCTAAATCTGACCCTAAGGTCCTCAAAAATGACAAAGTATTGAAATGTGTACAAATCTGGACAGTTTTGCGTAGTCTCACGGTTTTGGCTATAACTCTTGAATCCGAACTCCAAATGATGCGAGGTTTGTTTCTGGATTTAGTTCACTCCTTAAGCTTTAATTTGAAATTTTATTCACTGGAATTGGAGATTGTTTCCTTGTCTCAATGATTGTGAGAAAATAGACCATTGCAGTGAAGATTTCATTTAGCGATATGCTTTGAAAATTATTGTAACTTCTCTTGTTGTATTAAATGCTTGGGAGTGTGGCACTTGGATTTTGTGTGAACTGTTTTGAATGCTTGAGGGTATTTTAATCAATCGATGCATGGCTTGAGTTTAATTACGGGACAACTTGGGGCTTAATCGCACGGGTAAGCATGAATTGAAACCCTAGTGACTAGGAAAACTCGCTAAGTGTTGATCCTATAGATATCATGTTTAATTATATGATTAGTAGGCTGCCCGTAGTTTCCCTTATAGCCCTAAATGTGATTCCGATGATTACATGTTGACAAGTAGGCCTTTCTTGCACCCAGTCCCACGTAAACGTCGTTGCATGTTGCATGACCTTATTATTTGATTACGTAAACTTCGAAATGAGTTATATGACTTGATTTACATGCGTTACATGGCTGCCTGTTTAATATTCATATAACTCCATGTGCCTTACAAGTGAAATTACATGTCATAGCATGTCTCGCTTGTTTACTTGTCAATGTACAATCTTATGACTGTTCGGAGGCAACCTACTTTGTTGTCCTCCTAATGTGATATATTAAATATCATAAATGTGCATTGCATACAAGGTTGCAACCTTTCATTCTGGCGTGGTAGCGTTCACGCACACCGGGCGGCATCGGCTTGCCGGTGCAACCGTGACTATCATTGTCCAATTCCCTCTCTCGCTTGGGGGCTAGACTTCCACAGAGAGTTGGGTCATAGGATTTCGGGGTACATCCGGAGTACACCCATTTTGCGTGATAAGTGGATGATTTGAAGTCGGCCGCAACAACTGATACTGGAAGTAAACTGTGAGCAAAAGCTCACCGTATCCTTTTCACTATGTGTATAAGTACTCTCGCTTGGTTCCTAGAGGGCCTCGGGGAGGAAAGACGGGTAATTGTGTTCTTTTACTCTTATATTACATTATGTATTTACTTGTGATATATGTCATGCTTGCAAAAAGAGTTTTCATAAGTTGAACCGGAAAAAGAGTTTCAAAACTTATTTCTCATTCCCCCTCGCTGAGATCATAAGAACCCACCCTCTTTTATCATCTCAGGTGAAGAAGACCAGGAACAGATACCCGAGGACAACGTGCCTTTTGATGATTCCTTGGAGTGATTGCTTGCCCTACGTGCCTTACTTGACTATGGCCATTTGTGAACAATATGCTGCTTGAAGACTATTTCTTATGTTGCTTGTTGTTGTATTGTATATGACCCCCGTTGTAATTTGGGGTCTAATTTTGGCTTGTACTGATCATAACTAGATAGACACTACTATGGTCGTTTTTGCTATCGTTATTGGCTAGTATCTATCATAGGATTATGAAGTATCAGGTAAGGATTAAGTCAAATGAATCTATCCAATCTTAAGCAGGTACTCATTGTTAAGCTAAGATCAACAGGTGCTTTTGTAACAAGGATTAACAAACAAATGAGACATAGTATCATGCTAGGTTATTAGTCAAACGAGACTTCAAGATAACTAGTAGGCGTTTCGATGGGTGATAAATAGTAATCTTAGTTGTTAATGAATTTGAGATTGAAAGTTTCGAGGCGTTTAGAAAATTAGGTCAAACTAAAGAGCCCAATTACAGCCGTTATGCTGCCGGTTTTTCTATAGAATTTGTGGAGTTTAGGCTAAACGATAAGTGTTAAACCTTCATGAACGATTAAGTACGTGAAATGACTTGAATATTTAGATCACTCCCTAGTCTAACCTCTATAGGTCGGGTTGGGGTGTGACATTTCTTCTTTTGTGCTGTTTTTCCATCTTGGATTGTACGTTGTCAGCCGCGAAAAAGACGACAACCTAATCCGTCACATTTCTATTATCGAATCCCATGGCACCTTGGGCAAGACATCTTCGCTTCACGTAGAGGCTGGCCTCACAAACCGAGGGCGTGGGGCTTGGGACCAAGTCTTCAGCGCTCCTTTGCCTATAACTTTTGATCCGTAAGGAGTTACGCGGCGCTCAGCATACCGTTGGAAAGCTCTCCGAGAGCTCTACGACGGGGGCAGTAAGCCTGCTCGGCTGATGTCACGCCCCAATCCGACCTATAGAGGTTAGACTAGGGAGTGATCTAAACATTCAAGTCTTTTCACGTACTTAATCGTTCAAGAAGGTTTAACCCTTAACGTTTAGCCTAAACTCGACAAATTTTTCAAAAAACCGGCAGCATAACGGCTGTAATTGGGCTCTTTAGTTTGACCTAATTTTCTAAAGGCCTCAAAAATTTCAATCTCAAATTCATTTCCAACTAAGATTACTATTTATCGTCAATTGAAATGCCTACTAGTTATCTCGAAGTCTCGTTTGATCATTAACCTAGCATGATACTATGTCTCGTTTGTTTATTAATCCTTGTTACAAAAGTACCTGATACTTCATAAATCCTATGATAGATACAAGCCAATAACGATAGCAAAAACGACCGTAAGAGTGTCTAACTAGTTATGAACTGTACAAGCCAAAATTAGACCTCAAATTACAACGGGGTCATTTATAATACAACAACAAGCAACATGAGAAATAGTCTTCAAGCAACATATCGTCCACAAAATGACCATAGTCAAGTAAGGCACGTAGGGTAAGCAATTATTCCAAAGAATCATCAAAAGGCACGTTGTCCTCGGGTACCTGTTTCTGGTCTTCTTCACCTGAGATGATAAAAGAGGGTGAGTCCTTATGAACTCAGCGAGGGGGAACGAGAAATAAGTTTGAAATTCATTTTTCGGTTCAACTTATGAAAACCCTTTTGCAAGCATGACATGTATCACAAGTAAGTACATAATGTAATATAACAGTAAAAGAACTCAATTACCCGTCTTTCCTCCCCGAGGTCCTCTAGGAACCAAGCGAGAGTACTTATACACATAGTGAAAATGATACGGTGAGCTTTTGCTCTCAGTTCATGTCAGTATTAGTTGTTGCGGCCGACTTCAAATCATCCCCTTATCACGCCAAATGGGTGTATTCCGGATGTACCCCGAAATCCTATGACCCAACTCTCCGAGGAAGTCTAGCCCCTAAGCGAGAGAGGGAATTGGATAATGGTAGTCATGGTTGCACCGGCAAGCCCGATGCCGCCCGGTGTGCGTGAACGCTACCACGCCAGAATGAAAGGTTGCAACCTTGTATGCAATGCACATTTATGACATTTAATATATCACATTAGGTGGACAACCAAGTAGGTTGCCTCCGAGCAGTCAGAAGATTGCACATTAACAAGTAAACACACGAGGCACGATATGACAAGTAATTTCACTTGAAAAGCACATGGAGTTATATGAATATTAAACGGACAGCCATGTAACGCATGCAAATCAAGTCATATAACTCATTTCGAAGTTCACGTAATCAAATAATAAGATTATTCAACATGCAACGACATCTACGTGGGACCGGGTGCAAGAAAGGCCTACTTGTCAACATGTGATCATCGAAATCATGTTTAAGGCTATGAGGGCAACTACGGGCAGCCTACTAATCACATAGTTAAATACGATATCCATAGGATCAACACTTAGCAAGTTTACCTAGCTACTAGGGTTTCAATTTGTGCTTACCCGTGCGATTAAACCCCAAGTCATCTCGTAATTAAGCTCAAGCCATGCATTGATTAATTCCAACACCCTCAAGCATTCAAAACAGTCCACACAACATCCAAATGCCACAATCCCAATCATTTAACACAACAAGGGAAGCTACATTAATTTTTCTAAGCATATCAATAGGTGAAACCCTCACTGCAATGGAATATTTTCTCACAATCATTAAGACAAGAAAACAATCTCCAATTCCAGTGAACAAGATTTCAAATTAAAGCTTAAGAAGTGAACTAAATTCATAAACAAACCTCGCATCATTTGGAGTTTGGGTTCAATAGTTCTAGCCAAAACAGTGAGACTACACAAAACTGTCCAGATTTGCACACATTTCTATACTTGTCATTTTTGAGGGCCTTAGTCCATTTCTAACAAAAATGTCCAGAACTGAAAAATATAGCTGCACACCAAATTTCATGCATTTTGGATATCATTTACTAAGTTAAAACTGGTTTGTTCTACAAGGTCAGTGAATCTGCCAAAACCTGCTTCATTTTTCCAGACTTTCCAGATTTGGACACATTTTGATAATTAGCCATTTTGAGGACCTTAGATTCGAAATTAGCTTTGGCCCATTTCTATGAAAAGTGTTCATAACTGTAAAAACTAGTTACTTACCAATTTTCATGCATTTTCAACATCATTTAACTAACCAAAATCACCTTGTACCAACAAGACAGAAAGCTGTCACATACCCGATTTCATCTTTCATCACATTCTAGCCAAGAATCTTGCCATGCATGTTTATAAAAGCTCATGAACACAAATATATCTCAAGTACAGAAGTAAAGAAAGACATTTAAGGGCATGCATGTGGTTTTTTTTTGAAAGATTTTCAAGAAGTTTTAGCCCTCACCTTAGCAAAACAACAAGAAGGTGCACAAAACTCTTGATGAAGCACAAAGTTGAGCTTTTCCTTGCTTAGCCGAGACACCACTCGATTTTTCTCAAATTTCCTAGCTTAGTAACCAAGTTCTTAGTAGGTGCATGTGGTTAGAACAAGAAGAAAAGAAATGGAAGCTAGCAAACTCACCTAAGCCGAAATGGAGGTGCTAAAGGCTTGCATGTGCATTTCTTTGCTCCTAGCTTTGCTTGGTCGAGTTCCTTGGTTGCTTGGAAGTCTTGAAGAGCCTTAGGATGAAGAACTTAGCTATGGAGTCTACAATATTCAGCTAGGGCTGAGAGAGAGAGAGAAGAATGAGAGGGAGAGAGAAGAATGAGGGGAAATGAGAGAAATGAAAGAAAATAAAAGCTTTGTTGGGCAAAGGAGCTTGTCGGGCATGTAAAAATCTGATTTTGTGTCTTCAAGAAGCATCATTTGAAATGTCTAGCATGGGCAAGGAGCTTGTGTCGAAATGGTGGAGCTTTGGGGAGGGTTTTGAGCTAATTTTTTTTGCATTTGTGTCATAGAATTGTCATAGAATGTCTAGGAATTAATTTGAATTAAGCAAGCAAGCACAAATGCTCACAAGGTGGTCAGCCAAGGCATTGCTAGAATCTGAATTTTTTTGTCTTGTTGAGCATTATTTAATTGAGTGTTTGGGATATGCAAAGAATAAAGAATAAAGAATAAGGAATGTCTAGCTTTTTGTGAGATTTTGTCTTCTAGTGGGTTGAATTAGTAATTTAATATTAGTTAGTGGGATTTGTAGAATTAATTATGGATCTAGTGCTTCGTGTAAGATGCTTTCTTGATTAACAAGAGGGCACGCTTTCCTAGGTTTTGGGCACGCACTACGAGGTAAGGCACGAACTAGGAGATGAATGCACATTTCCTAAGTAAATGCACGCAACCCTAAATGAATGCACGTAATTCAATGCAAGGCACACAAAACGGAACACGATTCTTAAACCTAGTTCAAGGCACGCAAATCTAGGTTAGGGCACACGGAACGAGGTAACGCACGTCAGTCGGGGATTAGGGCACACCATTCTAGGTCAAGGCACGAATGACGAAGCATGCACGAAAACCAAGACAGGGCATGTAATCCAAGGTTAGTCATATAATTCTGGGTATAAGGCACGCAATTCGAGGTAAGACAAGTTATTCGGGGTCGGGCCTCACAGCTGAGCCTATTTTCGGAGCCCAAAATTGAACGTTTTCATCAGTTTCGGAAAAATTTTCTTCTTTTGCGCTGTTTTTCCATCCAGGATAGTACGTCATTAGTCGCAAAAAGGAAGACTACCTAATCAATCACATTTCTATTACCGAATCCCACGACACCTTGGGCATAACAACTTCACTTCATGTAGAGGCTGGGCCCACAAACCGAGGGCGTGGGGCTTGTGACCAGGTATCTGTCGCTCCGGTGCCCATAACTTTTGATCTGTAAGGAGTTACGCGGTGCACAGAATACCGTTGGAAAGCTCTCCGAGAGCTCTAGGATGGGAGAAGTAAGCCTGCTCAGCTGCGCCTATTTTCGGAGCCCAAAATCGAACGTTTTCATCATTTTTCGGATACTTTTGTTTTTTTGCGTTGTTTTTCCTTCCCGAATCATACGTTGTGAGCCTAGGAAAGGACAGCAAATGGATCCATCACATTTCTATTATCGAATACAACGGCACCTTGGGCAAGACAACTTCGCTTCACGTACAGTCTGGGCCGGCAAACCGAGGGTGTGGGGATTGGGACCAAGTCTCCGTCACTTCTTTGCCCATAACATTTGATCCATAACGCGTTACGCAGTGCACAACATACCGTTAGAAAGCTCTCCGAGATCTCTACGACCGGGGGCAGCAAACCTACTCGGCTACGCATATTATTGAAGCCCTTAATCGAACGTTTTCATCAGTTTCGGGATACTTTTCTTCTTTTGCGCTATTTTTCCGTCATGGATCGTACGTCGTGAGCAGCGAAAAGGACGACTACATACTCCATCACATTTCTATTATCAAATCCCACGGCACCTTGGGCAATATAACTTCGCTTCACATAGAGGCTGGGTTCGCAAACCGAGGGCGTGGGGCTTAGGACCAGGTCTACGTTGCTCTGGTGCCCATAACTTTTGATCCGTAAGGAGTTACACGGCACACAACATACCATTGGAAAGCTCTCCGAGAGCTCTAAGACATGGGAAGCAAGCCTACTCAGCTGTACCTATTTTCGGAGCCCAAAATCGAACGTTTTCATCATTTTTGGGATACTTTTGTTCTTTTGTGCTATTTTTCCTTCCCGAATCGTACGTTGTGAGCCTAGAAAAGGACGGCAACCGGATCCATCACATTTCTATTATCGAATCCCACGACACCTTAGGCAAGACAACTTCGCTTCACGTACAGGCTAGGCCGGTAAACCGAGGGCGTGGGGCTTGGGACCAGGTCTCCGTCGCTTCTTTGACCATAACATTTGATCCGTAACGCGTTACACGGCGCACAGCATACCGTTGGAAAGCTCTCCGAGAGCTCTAGGACGGGGGCAGCAAGCCTGCTCGGCTGCGCCTATTTTCGAAGCCCAAAATCGAACATTTTATTAGTTTTGGGACACTTTGCGCCTATTTTCGAAGCCCAAAATCGAACATTTTATTAGTTTTGGGACACTTTTCTTCTTTTGCACTATTTTTTCTTTCCGGATCGTACTTCGTGAGCCTAGAAAAGGATGGCAACCTAATCCATCACATTTCTATTATCTAATCCCACGGCAACTTGGGCAAGACAACTTTGCTTCACTTAGAGGCTGGGCCCGCAAACTTATGGCGTGGGGCTTGGGACCAGGTTTTCGTTGCTCCGGTGCCCATTAATTTTGATTCGTAAGGAGTTACGCGGTGCACATCATACCGTTGGAAAGCTCTCCAAGAGCTCTACGACGGGGGCAGCAAGCCTGCTCGGCTGTGCATATTATTGAAGCCCAAAATCAAACATTTTCATCAGTTTCGGGATACTTTTCTTCTTTTGCGCTATTTTTTCATCCCGGATCGTGCGTCGTGAGCCGCAAAAAGGACGACTACCTAATCCATCACATTTCTATTATCAAATCCCACGGCACCTTGGGTAAAACATCTTCGCTTCACGTAGAGGCTGGGCCCGCAAACTGAGGGCGTAGGGCTTGGGACCAGGTCTCCGTCGCTCCTTTGCCCATAACTTTTGATCCGTAAGGAGTTATGCGGGGCACATCATACCGTTGAAAAGCTCTCTGAGAGCTCTACGACGGGGGCAGCAAGCCTGCTCGGCTAAGCCTATTTTTGGAGCCCAAAATTGAATGTTTTAATCAGTTTCGGTACACTTTTCTTCTTTTGCGCTGTTTTTCCATCCCGGATCGTATGTCGTCAGCCGCGAAAAGGACGACAACCTAATCCATCACATTTCTATTATTGATTCCCATGGCACCTTGGGCAAGACATCTTCACTTCACGTAGAGGCTGGGCCCGCAAACCGAGGGCGAGGGGCTTGGGACCAAATCTTCAGCGCTCCTTTGCCTATAACTTTTGATCCATAAGGAGTTACGCAGCGCTCAGCATATCGTTGGAAAGCTCTCCGAGAGCTCTATGACGGGGGTAGTCAGCCTGCTCAGCTGAGTCTATTTTCAGAGCCCAAAATTGAACGTTTTCATCAGTTTCGGGAAAATTTCCTTCTTTTGAGCTGTTTTTCCGTCCCGGATAGTACGTCGTTAGTCGCAAAAAGGACGACTACCTAATCAATCACATTTCTATTACCGAATCGCATGATACCTTGGGCATGACGACTTCACTTAATGTAGAGGCTGGGCCCACAATCCGAGGGCGTGGGGCTTGTGACCAGGTATCTGTCGCTTCGGTGCCCATAATTTTTGATCCGTAAGGACTTACGCGGTGCACAGAATACCGTTGGAAAGCTCTCCGAGAGCTCTACGACAGGGGCACCAATCCTGCTAGGCTGCGCTTGTTTTCTGAACCCAAAATCGAACATTTTCATCAGTTTCGGGACAATTTTCTACTTTTACGCTGTTTTTTCATCCCGGATCAGATGTCATGAGCCGCGAAAAGGACGACAACCTAATCCATCACATTACTATTATCGAATCCCACGACACCTTGGGCAAGACGAGTTCGCTTCACGTAGAGGTTGGGCTCGCAAACAGAGGGCGTGGGGCTTGGGACCAGGTCTCCGTCGCTCCGGTGCCTATAACTTTTGATCTGTAAGGAGTTACGCGGCGCACAGTATACCATTGGAAAGCTATTTGAGAGCTCTATGACGGGGGCAGCAAGCCTGCTCGGTTGCGCCTATTTTTCAAACCCAAAATTGAATGTTTTCATCAGTTTTGGATTTTTTTTCTACTTTTGCGCTATTTTTCTATCCCGGATCGTACGTTGTGAGCCGCAAAAAGGACGACAGCCTAATCCATCACATTTCTATTATCGAATCCCACGGTACCTTGGGCAAGACATCTTCACTTCACGTAGAGGTTGGGCCCGCAAACTGAAGGCGTGGGGTTTGGGACCAGGTCTCCATCGTTCCTTTGCCCATAACTTTTGATCCGTAAGGAGTTACGCGGCGCACAGCATACCGTTGAAATGCTCTCTGAGAGCTCTACGACGAGGGCAGCAAGCCTGCTTTGCTGTGCCTTTGTTCGGCACCCAAAATCAAACATTTTTATCAGTTTTGGTACATTTTTCTTCTTTTGCACTATTTTTTCGTCCCGGATCGTACGTCGTCAATCGCAAAAAGGACGACTACCTAATCAATCACATTTCTATTACCGAATCCCACGACACCTTGGGCATGACAACTTCACTTCACGTAGAGACTGGGCCTACAAACCAAGGGTGTAGGGCTTGGGACCAGGTATCTGTGGCTCCGGTGCCCATAACTTTTGATCTGTAAGGAGTTACACAGCATACAGAATACCGTTGGAAAGGTCTCCGAGAGCTCTACGACGGGGGCAGCAAGACTACTCAACTGTGCCTATTTTCATATCCCAAAATCGAACGTTTTCATCAATTTCGGGACACTTTTCTACTTTTGCGCTGTTTTTCCGTCCCGGATCATACGTCTTGTGTCGCAAAAAGGCTGACAACCTAATCCATCACATTTTTATTATTGAATCCCATGGTACCTTGGGCAAGAAAACTTCGCTTCACGTAGAGGCTGGGCCCGCAAACAGAGGGTGTGGGGCTTGGGACCAGGTTTTCGTCGCTCCGGTGCCCATAACTTTTGATCCGTAGGGTGTTACGCGGCGCACAACATACCGTTAGAAAGCTTTCCTAGAGCTCCACGAAGGAGGTAGCAAGCCTGCTTAGTTGCGCCTGTTTTTGAAGCCCAAAATCGAACGTTTTCATCAGTTTCGGGATTCTTTTCTACTTTTGCGTTATTTTTTTATCCCGGATTGGACGTCGTGAGCCGCGAAAAGGACGACAACCTAATCCATCACATTTTTATTATTGAATCCCACGGCACCTTGGGCAAGACGACTTCACTTCACGTTGAGGCTTGGCTCGCAAACCGAGGGCGTGGGGCTTAGGACCAAGTCTCCGTCGATCCGATGCCCATAACTTTTGATCCGTAAGTACTTACGTGGCACACAGCATACAGTTTAAGCTGCTCCAGAGCTCTACGACGGGGGCAGCAAGCCTGCTCGGTTGCGCCTATTTTTGACGCCCAAAATTGAATGTTTTCATCAGTTTCGGAATACTTTTATTCTTTTGCGCTGTTTTTTTGTCTCGGATCATACGTCGTGAGCCGCGAAAATGATGACAACCTAATCCATCACATTACTATTATCGAATCCAACGGCACCTTGGGCAAGACGACTTCACTTCACGTTGAGGCTTGGCTCGCAAACCGAGGTCATAGGGCTTAGGACCAGGTCTCCGTCACTCCGGTGCCCATAACTTTTGATCCGTAAGGAGTTACGCGGCGCACAACATACCGTTGGAAAGCTGTCAGAGAGCTCTACGACGGGGGCAGCAAGCCTGCTTGGTTGCGCCTATTTTTTGAAGCCCAAAATTGAATGTTTTCATCAGTTTCGGAATACTTTTCTACTTTTGCGCTGTTTTTTCCGTCCCGGATCGTACGTCGTGAGCCGCAAAAAGGACGACAACCTAATCCATCACATTTCTATTATCGAATCCCATGGCACCTTGGGCAAAACATCTTCGCTTCACATAGAGGCTGGGCCTGCAAACCCAGGGCGTGGGGCTTGGGACCAAGTCTTCGTCGCTTCTTCGCAAAAAAAAAAAAACTTTTGCTCTGTAAGGAGTTACACGGCATACACCATACCGTTTGAAAAGCTCTCCGAGAGCTCTACGATGAGGGCAGCAAGACTACTCGGCTTGTACCTATTTCGGAGCCCAAAATCGAATGTTTTCATCAGTTTCGGTAATATGTACTTTTTTTGCGCTGTTTTTCCATCCCGGATCGTACGTCGTCAATCGTGAAAAGGACGACTACCTAATCAATCACATTTCTATTACCGAATCCACGACACCTTGGGCATGACAACTTCACTTCACGTAGAGGCTAGGCCGACAAACCGAGGGCGTGGGCCTTGAGACTAGGTATCTGTCGCTCCGGTGCCCATAACTTTTGATCCGTAAGGAGTTACGCAGCGTATAGAATACCATTGAAAAGCTCTCGGAGAGCTCTACGATGAGGGCAGCAAAACTGCTCGGCTATGCCTATTTTCGGATCCCAAAATCGAACATTTTCATCAATTTTGAGACATTTTTCTACTTTTGCGCTGTTTTTCCGTCCCGGATCGTACGTCATGTGTCGCGAAAAGGACGACAACCTAATCAATCACATTTTTATTATTGAATCCCACGGTACCATGGGTAAGACACTTCGCTTCACGTAGAGGCTGGGCCCGCAAACCGAGGACGTGGGGCTTGGGACCAGGTTTCCGTTACTCCGGTGCCCAAAACTTTTGATCCGTAGGGAGTTACGCGGCGCACAGCATACCGTTGGAAAGCTCTGTGAGAGGTCTACGAAGGGTGGCAGCAAGCCTACTCAGTTGTGCCTATTTTTGAATCCAAAAATCGAACGTTTTCATCAGTTTAGGGATTCTTTTCTTCTTTTGCGATGTTTTTTCATCACGGATCATAAGTCGTGAGCTGCGAAAAGGACGACAACCAAATCCATCACATTACTATTATCGAATCCCAAGGCACCTTGGGCAAGACAACTTCGCTTCACGTAGAGGCTGGGCTCGCAAACCGAGGGCGTGGGGCTTGGGACTAGGTCTCCGTCGCTCCGGTGCACATAACTTTTGATCCGTAAAGAGTTACGCGGTGCACAGCATACCGTTGGAAAGCTCTCTGAGAGCTCTATGTTAAGGGCAACAAGCCTGCTTGGCTGTGCCCATTTTCGGAGCCCAAAAATAGAACATTTTCATCACATTTGGGACACTTTTCTAGTTTTGCTCTATTTTTCCGTCCCTGATCGTGCGTCGTGAGCCGCAAAAAGGACGACAACCCAATCCATCACATTTCTATTATCGAATCCCACAGCACCTTGGGCAAGACATCTTCGCTTCACGTAGAGGCTGGGCCTGCAAACCGAGGGCGTAGGGCTTGGGACATGGTCTCTGTCGCTCCGATGCCCATAACTTTTGATCCGTAAGGAGTTACGCTGCACACAGCACACCATTGGAATGCTCCCCGAGAGCTCTACGATGGGTAGCAAGCCTGTTCGGTTTGCGCCTGTTTTTGAAGCCCAAAATCGAATGTTTTCATTAGTTTTGGGATTCTTTTCTTCTTTTGCACTGTTTTTCCATCTCGGATCGTACGTCGTGAGCCGCGAAAAGGACGACAACCTAATCCTTCATATTACTATTATCGAATCCCACGACACCGTGGGCAAGACAACTTCGCTTCACGTAGAGGCTGGGCTCGCAAACCGAGGGCGTGGGACTTAGGACCAAGTCTCCGTCGCTCCGGTGCCCATAACTTTTGATCTGTAAGGAGTTACGCGGTGCACAGCATACCGTAGGAAACCTTTTCGAGAGCTCTAGGACGGGGGCAGCAAGTATGCTTGG
>NW_026292145.1:0-128759 GCF_023091745.1 Budorcas taxicolor | reverse complement strand
AGGGTCCCGCCCACATCCAGAGGAGCCCCGTTTCCGCCTCGTAGCTCGAGATGAGGGATCCTTTCCCTGCTTCGTCGGGAAAGAGTTCCCGGCGTTCCCGTCGCATCTCAAGAGGAGGCCCTCTCAACAGAAACGGCGAGAGGAACTCCAGGGTCGTGCCACCATTCCAAGAGTCCCCCAGATGTCTCAGTCCATTCCAGAGGAACCTCTTTTCCCTTCACCGGCTCGTCTTTCACGCCGAGGATCGACTCACACCAAGGTGGCACGTGGCACAGCCCTGTGGGAAAGCCTCGTGGGAAAGCCTCGAGGGACAGCCTAGAGGGAAAGCCACAGATCCCTTGATCCACGTGACAGGAAGCGTGACACTACTGCTGCAGCTCCGGAGGAAAGCGCACGTGCATGCCCCCACTCGAGACGAGGCCTGACTCCCCTGGGGAGACTCAGAAGCACCCCAAGATCCATGGCAACACTGGAGAGGAATCCTCAGGTTCCGGCCCCGACTCCACACAAGGACTGAGGCCCCGGCATGGACGGGAGAGGAATCCCGAGAGGTCCCCTAGCAACTGGCATGGGGACTGGCCTTTCCTGAGGCCACCAGAGCGGGTCCCTGAGGTCCCCGTCGTAACTCGAGAAGACCTGCCGCAACTCGAGAAAATCCAGGAGGTTCTCCCGTCCAGGCGAGATGAGGCCCATTTCCGCTGAGGCGTCTCGAGGCTGATCACACCTCCCCTCTCGAACTTCGAAAGGGTCCTTCACACCCTTGGTGCAAATCAAGATGTTCCCCGACATACCCGAATCCACTCGAGAGGAATCACGAGGGTCCCGCCCACATCCAGAGGAGCCCCGTTTCCGCCTCGTAGCTCGAGATGAGGATCCTTTCCCTGCTTCGTCGGGAAAGAGTTCCCGGCGTTCCCGTCGCATCTCAAGAGGAGGCCCTCTCAACAGGATCGGCGAGAGGAACTCCAGGGTCGTGCCACCATTCAAGAGTCCCCCAGATGTCTCAGTCCATTCCAGAGGAACCTCTTTCCCTTCACCGGTCGTCTTTCACGCCGAGGATCGACTCACACCAAGGTGGCACGTGGCACAGCCCTGTGGGAAAGCCTCGTGGGAAAGCCTCGAGGGACAGCCTCGAGGGAAAGCCACAGATCCCTTGATCCACGTGACAGGAAGCGTGACACTACTGCTGCAGCTCGGCAGGAAAGCGCACGTGCATGCCCCCACTCGAGACGAGGCCTGACTCCCCTGGGGAGACTCAGAAGCACCCCAAGATCCATGGCAACACTGGAGAGGAATCCTCAGGCTCCGGCCCCGATTCCACACAAGGACTGAGGCCCCGGCATGGACGGGAGAGGAATCCCGAGAGGTCCCCTAGCAACTCGCATGGGGACTGGCCTTTCCTGAGGCCACCAGAGCGGGTCCCTGAGGTCCCCGTCGTAACTCGAGAAGACCTGCTGCAACTCGAGAAAATCCAGGAGGTTCTCCCCTCCAGGCGAGATGAGGCCCATTTCCGCTGAGGCGTCTCGAGGCTGATCACACCTCACCTCTGGAACTTCGAAAGGGTCCTTCACACCCTTGGTGCAAATCAAGAAGTTCCCCGACCTAGCCGTCTCCACTCGAGAGGAATCACGAGGGTCCCGCCCACATCCAGAGGAGCCCCGTTTCCGCCTCGTAGCTCGAGATGAGGGATCCTTTCCCTGCTTCGTCGGGAAAGAGTTCCCGGCGTTCCCGTCGCATCTCAAGAGGAGGCCCTCTCAACAGAAACGGCGAGAGGAACTCCAGGGTCGTGCCACCATTCCAAGAGTCCCCCAGATGTCTCAGTCCATTCCAGAGGAACCTCTTTTCCCTTCACCGGCTCGTCTTTCACGCCGAGGATCGACTCACACCAAGGTGGCACGTGGCACAGCCCTGTGGGAAAGCCTCGTGGGAAAGCCTCGAGGGACAGCCTAGAGGGAAAGCCACAGATCCCTTGATCACGTGACAGGAAGCGTGACACTACTGCTGCAGCTCCGGAGGAAAGCGCACGTGCATGCCCCCACTCGAGACGAGGCCTGACTCCCCTGGGGAGACTCAGAAGCACCCCAAGATCCATGGCAACACTGGAGAGGAATCCTCAGGTTCCGGCCCCGACTCCACACAAGGACTGAGACCCCGGCATGGACGGGAGAGGAATCCCGAGAGGTCCCCTAGCAACTGCATGGGGACTGGCCTTTCCTGAGGCCACCAGAGCGGGTCCCTGAGGTCCCCGTCGTAACTCGAGAAGACCTGCCGCAACTCGAGAAAATCCAGGAGGTTCTCCCGTCAGGCGAGATGAGGCCCATTTCCGCTGAAGCGTCTCGAGGCTGATCACACCTCCCCTCTCGAACTTCGAAAGGGTCCTTCACACCCTTGGTGCAAATCAAGATGTTCCCCGACATACCCGACTCCACTCGAGAGGAATCACGAGGGTCCCGCCCACATCCAGAGGAGCCCCGTTTCCGCCTCGTAGCTCGAGATGAGGGATCCTTTCCCTGCTTCGTCGGGAAAGAGTTCCCGGCGTTCCCGTCGCATCTCAAGAGGAGGCCCTCTCAACAGGATCGGCGAGAGGAACTCCAGGGTCGTGCCACCATTCCAAGAGTCCCCCAGATGTCTCAGTCCATTCCAGAGGAACCTCTTTTCCCTTCACCGGTTCGTCTTTCACGCCGAGGATCGACTCACACCAAGGTGGCACGTGGCACAGCCCTGTGGGAAAGCCTCGTGGGAAAGCCTCGAGGGACAGCCTCGAGGGAAAGCCACAGATCCTTGATCCACGTGACAGGAAGCGTGACACTACTGCTGCAGCTCGGCAGGAAAGCGCACGTGCATGCCCCCACTCGAGACGAGGCCTGACTCCCCTGGGAGACTCAGAAGCACCCCAAGATCCATGGCAACACTGGAGAGGAATCCTCAGGCTCCGGCCCCGACTCCACACAAGGACTGAGGCCCCGGCATGGACGGGAGAGGAATCCCGAGAGGTCCCCTAGCAACTCGCATGGGGACTGGCCTTTCCTGAGGCCACCAGAGCGGGTCCCTGAGGTCCCCGTCGTAACTCGAGAAGACTTGCTGCAACTCGAGAAAATCCAGGAGGTTCTCCCCTCCAGGCGAGATGAGGCCCATTTCCGCTGAGGCGTCTCGAGGCTGATCACACCTCACCTCTGGAACTTCGAAAGGGTCCTTCACACCCTTGGTGCAAATCAAGAAGTTCCCCGACCTAGCCGTCTCCACTCGAGAGGAATCACGAGGGTCCCGCCCACATCCAGAGGAGCCCCGTTTCCGCCTCGTAGCTCGAGATGAGGGATCCTTTCCCTGCTTCGTCGGGAAAGTATTCCCGGCGTTCCCGTCGCATCTCAAGAGGAGGCCCTCTCAACAGGAACGGCGAGAGGAACTCCAGGGTCGTGCCACCATTCCAAGAGTCCCCCAGATGTCTCAGTCCATTCCAGAGGAACCTCTTTTCCCTTCACCGGCTCGTCTTTCACGCCGAGGATCGACTCACACCAAGGTGGCACGTGGCACAGCCCTGTGGGAAAGCCTCGTGGGAAAGCCTCGAGGGACAGCCTAGAGGGAAAGCCACAGATCCCTTGATCCACGTGACAGGAAGCGTGACACTACTGCTGCAGCTCCGGAGGAAAGCGCACGTGCATGCCCCCACTCGAGACGAGGCCTGACTCCCCTGGGGAGACTCAGAAGCACCCCAAGATCCATGGCAACACTGGAGAGGAATCCTCAGGTTCCGGCCCCGACTCCACACAAGGACTGAGGCCCCGGCATGGACGGGAGAGGAATCCCGAGAGGTCCCCTACCAACTCGCATGGGGACTGGCCTTTCCTGAGGCCACCAGAGCGGGTCCCTGAGGTCCCCGTCGTAACTCGAGAAGACCTGCCGCAACTCGAGAAAATCAAGGAGGTTCTCCCGTCCAGGCGAGATGAGGCCCATTTCCGCTGAGGCGTCTCGAGGCTGATCACACCTCCACTCTCGAACTTCGAAAGGGTCCTTCACACCCTTGGTGCAAATCAAGATGTTCCCCGACATACCCGACTCCACTCGAGAGGAATCACGAGGGTCCCGCCCACATCCAGAGGAGCCCCGTTTCCGCCTCGTAGCTCGAGATGAGGGATCCTTTCCCTGCTTCGTCGGGAAAGAGTTCCCGGCGTTCCCGTCGCATCTCAAGAGGAGGCCCTCTCAACAGGATCGGCGAGAGGAACTCCAGGGTCGTGCCACCATTCCAAGAGTCCCCCAGATGTCTCAGTCCATTCCAGAGGAACCTCTTTTCCCTTCACCGGTTCGTCTTTTCACGCCGAGGATCGACTCACACCAAGGTGGCACGTGGCACAGCCCTGTGGGAAAGCCTCGTGGGAAAGCCTCGAGGGACAGCCTCGAGGGAAAGCCACAGATCCCTTGATCCACGTGACAGGAAGCGTGACACTACTGCTGCAGCTCGGCAGGAAAGCGCACGTGCATGCCCCCACTCGAGACGAGGCCTGACTCCCCTGGGGAGACTCAGAAGCACCCCAAGATCCATGGCAACACTGGAGAGGAATCCTCAGGCTCCCGCCCCGACTCCACACAAGGACTGAGGCCCCGGCATGGACGGGAGAGGAATCCCGAGAGGTCCCCTAGCAACTCGCATGGGGACTGGCCTTTCCTGAGGCCACCAGAGCGGGTCCCTGAGGTCCCCGTCGTAACTCGAGAAGACCTGCCGCACCTCGAGAAAATCCAGGAGGTTCTCCCCTCCAGACGAGATGAGGCCCATTTCCGCTGAGGCGCCTCGAGGCTTATCACACCTCACCTCTGGAACTTCGAAAGGGTCCTTCACACCCTTGGTGCAAATCAAGAAGTTCCCCGACATACCCGTCTCCACTCGAGAGGAATCACGAGGGTCCCCCACACATATAGAGGAGCCCCGTTTCCGCCTCGTAGCTCGAGATGAGGGATCCTTTCCCTGCTTCGTCGGGAAAGAGTTCCCGGCGTTCCCGTCGCATCTCAAGAGGAGGCCCTCTCAACAGGAACGGCGAGAGGAACTCCAGGGTCGTGCCACCACTCCAAGAGTCCCCCAGATGTCTCAGTCCATTCCAGAGGAACCTCTTTTCCCTTCACCGGCTCGTCTTTCACGCCGAGGATCGACTCACACCAAGGTGGCACGTGGCACAGCCCTGTGGGAAAGCCTCGTGGGAAAGCCTCGAGGGACAGCCTCGAGGGAAAGCCACAGATCCCTTGATCCACGTGACAGGAAGCGTGACACTACTGCTGCAGCTCGGGAGGAAAGCGCACGTGCATGCCCCCACTCGAGACGAGGCCTGACTCCACTGGGGAGACTCAGAAGCACCCCAAGTTCCATGGCAACACTGGAGAGGAATCCTCAGGCTCCGGCCCCGACTCCACACAAGGACTGAGGCCCCGGCATGGACGGGAGAGGAATCCAGAGAGGTCCCCTAGCAACTCGCATGGGGACTGGCCTTTCCTGAGGCCACCAGAGCGGGTCCCTGAGGTCCCCGTCGTAACTCGAGAAGACCTGCCGCAACTCGAGAAAATCCAGGAGGTTCTCCCCTCCAGGCGAGATGAGGCCCATTTCCGCTGAGGCGTCTCGAGGCTGATCACACCTCACCTCTGGAACTTCGAAAGGGTCCTTCACACCCTTGGTGCAAATCAAGAAGTTCCCCGACCTAGCCGTCTCCACTCGAGAGGAATCACGAGGGTCCCGCCCACATCCAGAGGAGCCCCGTTTCCGCCTCGTAGCTCGAGATGAGGGGATCCTTTCCCTGCTTCGTCGGGAAAGAGTTCCCGGCGTTCCCGTCGCATCTCAAGAGGAGGCCCTCTCAACAGGAACGGCGAGAGGAACTCCAGGGTCGTGCCACCATTCCAAGAGTCCCCCAGATGTCTCAGTCCATTCCAGAGGAACCTCTTTTCCCTTCACCGGCTCGTCTTTCACGCCGAGGATCGACTCACACCAAGGTGGCACGTGGCACAGCCTGTGGGAAAGCCTCGTGGGAAAGCCTCGAGGGAAAGCCACAGATCCCTTGATCCACGTGACAGGAAGCGTGACCACTACTGCTGCGACTCGGCAGGAAAGCGCACGTGCATGCCCCCACTCGAGACGAGGCCTGACTCCCCTGGGGAGACTCAGAAGCACCCCAAGATCCATGGCAACACTGGAGAGGAATCCTCAGGTTCCGGCCCCGAATACACACAAGGACTGAGGCCCCGGCATGGACGGGAGAGGAATCCCGAGAGGTCCCCTAGCAACTCGCATGGGGACTGGCCTTTCCTGAGGCCACCAGAGCGGGTCCGTGAGGTCCCCGTCGTAACTCGAGAAGACCTGCCGCAACTCGAGAAAATACAGGAGGTTCTCCCGTCCAGGCGAGATGAGGCCCATTTCCACTGAGGCGTCTCGAGGCTGATCACACCTCCCCTCTGGAACTTGGAAAGGGTCCTTCACACCCTTGGTGCAAATCAAGATGTTCCCCGACATACCCGACTCCACTCGAGAGGAATCACGAGGGTCCCGCCCACATCCAGAGGAGCCCCGTTTCCGCCTCGTAGCTCGAGATGAGGGATCCTTTCCCTGCTTCGTCGGGAAAGAGTCCCCGGCGTTCCCGTCGCATCTCAAGAGGAGGCCCTCTCAACAGGATCGGCGAGAGGAACTCCAGGGTCGTGCCACCATTCCAAGAGTCCCCCAGATGTCTCAGTCCATTCCAGAGGAACCTCTTTTCCCTTCACCCGGCTCGTCTTTCACGCCGAGGATCGACTCACACCAAGGTGGCACGTGGCACAGCCCTCTGGGAAAGCCTCGTGGGAAAGCCTCGAGGGACAGCCTCGAGGGAAAGCCACAGATCCCTTGATCCACGTGACAGGAAGCGTGACACTACTGCTGCAGCTCGGGAGGAAAGCGCACGTGCATGCCCCCACTCGAGACGAGGCCTGACTCCCCTGGGGAGACTCAGAAGCACCCCAAATCCATGGCAACACTGGAGAGGAATACTCAGGTTCCGGCCCCGACTCCACACAAGGACTGAGGCCCCGGCATGGACGGGAGAGGAATCCGAGAGGTCCCCTAGCAACTGGCATGGGGACTGGCCTTTCCTGAGGCCACCAGAGCGGGTCCCTGAGGTCCCCGTCGTAACTCGAGAAGACCTGCCGCAACCGGAGAAAATCCAGGAGGTTCTCCCGTCCAGGCGAGATGAGGCCCATTTCCGCTGAGGCGTCTCGAGGCTGATCACACCTTCCCACTGGAACTTCGAAAGGGTCCTTCACACCCTTGGTGCAAATCAAGATGTTCCCCGACATACCCGACTCCACTCGAGAGGAATTACGAGGGTCCCGCCCACATCCAGAGGAGCCCCGTTTCCGCCTCGTAGCTCGAGATGAGGGATCCTTTCCCTGCTTCGTCGGGAAAGAGTTCCCGGCGTTCCCGTCGCATCTCAAGAGGAGGCCCTCTCAACGGGAACGGCGAGAGGAACTCCAGGGTCGTGCCACCATTCCAAGAGTCCCCCAGATGTCTCAGTCCATTCCAGAGGAACCTCTTTTCCCTTCACCGGTTCGTCTTTCACGCCGAGGATCGACTCACACCAAGGTGGCACGTGGCACAGCCCTGTGGGAAAGCCTCGTGGGAAAGCCTCGAGGGACAGCCTCGAGGGAAAGCCGCAGATCCCTTGATCCACGTGACAGGAAGCGTGACACTACTTCTGCAGCTCGGGAGGAAAGCGCACGTGCATGCCCCCACTCGAGACGAGGCCTGACTCCCCTGGGGAGACTCAGAAGCACCCCAAGATCCATGGCAACACTGGAGAGGAATCCTCAGGCTCCCGCCCCGACTCCACACAAGGACTGAGGCCCCGGCATGGACGGGAGAGGAATCCCGAGAGGTCCCCTAGCAACTCGCATGGGGACTGGCCTTTCCTGAGGCCACCAGAGCGGGTCCCTGAGGTCCCCGTCGTAACTCGAGAAGACCTGCCGCACCTCGAGAAAATCCAGGAGGTTCTCCCGTCCAGACGAGATGAGGCCCATTTCCGCTGAGGCGCATCGAGGCTTATCACACCTCACCTCTGGAACTTCGAAAGGGTCCTTCACACCCTTGGTGCAAATCAAGAAGTTCCCCGACATACCCGTCTCCACTCGAGAGGAATCACGAGGGTCCCCCCACACATACAGAGGAGCCCCGTTTCCGCCTCGTAGCTCGAGATGAGGGATCCTTTCCCTGCTTCGTCGGGAAAGAGTTCCCGGCGTTCCCGTCGCATCTCAAGAGGAGGCCCTCTCAACAGGAACGGCGAGAGGAACTCCAGGGTCGTGCCACCACTCCAAGAGTCCCCCAGATGTCTCAGTCCATTCCAGAGGAACCTCTTTTCCCTTCACCGGCTCGTCTTTCACGCCGAGGATCGACTCACACCAAGGTGGCACGTGGCACAGCCCTGTGGAAAGCCTCGTGGGAAAGCCTCGAGGGACAGCCTCGAGAGAAAGCCACAGATCCCTTGATCCACGTGACAGGAAGCGTGACACTACTGCTGCAGCTCGGGAGGAAAGCGCACATGCATGCCCCCACTCGAGACGAGGCCTGACTCCACTGGGGAGACTCAGAAGCACCCCAAGATCCATGGCAACACTGGAGAGGAATCCTCAGGCTCCGGCCCCGACTCCACACAAGGACTGAGGCCCCGGCATGGACGGGAGAGGAATCCAGAGAGGTCCCCTAGCAACTCGCATGGGGACTGGCCTTTCCTGAGGCCACCAGAGCGGGTCCCTGAGGTCCCCGTCGTAACTCGAGAAGACCTGCCGCAACTCGAGAAAATCCAGGAGGTTCTCCCCTCCAGGCGAGATGAGGCCCATTTCCGCTGAGGCGTCTCGAGGCTGATCACACCTCACCTCTGGAACTTCGAAAGGGTCCTTCACACCCTTGGTGCAAATCAAGAAGTTCCCCGACCTAGCCGTCTCCACTCGAGAGGAATCACGAGGGTCCCGCCCACATCCAGAGGAGCCCCGTTTCCGCCTCGTAGCTCGAGATGAGGGATCCTTTCCCTGCTTCGTCGGGAAAGAGTTCCCGGCGTTCCCGTCGCATCTCAAGAGGAGGCCCTCTCAACAGGAACGGCGAGAGGAACTCCAGGGTCGTGCCACCATTCCAAGAGTCCCCCAGATGTCTCAGTCCATTCCAGAGGAACCTCTTTTCCCTTCACCGGCTCGTCTTTCACGCCGAGGATCGACTCACACCAAGGTGGCACGTGGCACAGCCCTGTGGGAAAGCCTCGTGGGAAAGCCTCGAGGGAAAGCCACAGATCCCTTGATCCACGTGACAGGAAGCGTGACACTACTGCTGCAGCTCGGCAGGAAAGCGCACGTGCATGCCCCCACTCGAGACGAGGCCTGACTCCCCTGGGGAGACTCAGAAGCACCCCAAGATCCATGGCAACACTGGAGAGGAATCCTCAGGTTCCGGCCCCGAATACACACAAGGACTGAGGCCCCGGCATGGACGGGAGAGGAATCCCGAGAGGTCCCCTAGCAACTCGCATGGGGACTGGCCTTTCCTGAGGCCACCAGAGCGGGTCCGTGAGGTCCCCGTCGTAACTCGAGAAGACCTGCCGCAACCGGAGAAAATCCAGGAGGTTCTCCCGTCCAGGCGAGATGAGGCCCATTTCCGCTGAGGCGTCTCGAGGCTGATCACACCTTCCCACTGGAACTTCGAAAGGGTCCTTCACACCCTTGGTGCAAATCAAGATGTTCCCCGACATACCCGACTCCACTCGAGAGGAATTACGAGGGTCCCGCCCACATCCAGAGGAGCCCCGTTTCCGCCTCGTAGCTCGAGATGAGGGATCCTTTCCCTGCTTCGTCGGGAAAGAGTTCCCGGCGTTCCCGTCGCATCTCAAGAGGAGGCCCTCTCAACGGGAACGGCGAGAGGAACTCCAGGGTCGTGCCACCATTCCAAGAGTCCCCCAGATGTCTCAGTCCATTCCAGAGGAACCTCTTTTCCCTTCACCGGTTCGTCTTTCACGCCGAGGATCGACTCACACCAAGGTGGCACGTGGCACAGCCCTGTGGGAAAGCCTCGTGGGAAAGCCTCGAGGGACAGCCTCGAGGGAAAGCCGCAGATCCCTTGATCCACGTGACAGGAAGCGTGACACTACTTCTGCAGCTCGGGAGGAAAGCGCACGTGCATGCCCCCACTCGAGACGAGGCCTGACTCCCCTGGGGAGACTCAGAAGCACCCCAAGATCCATGGCAACACTGGAGAGGAATCCTCAGGCTCCCGCCCCGACTCCACACAAGGACTGAGGCCCCGGCATGGACGGGAGAGGAATCCAGAGAGGTCCCCTAGCAACTCGCATGGGGACTGGCCTTTCCTGAGGCCACCAGAGCGGGTCCCTGAGGTCCCCGTCGTAACTCGAGAAGACCTGCCGCACCTCGAGAAAATCCAGGAGGTTCTCCCGTCCAGACGAGATGAGGCCCATTTCCGCTGAGGCGCCTCGAGGCTTATCACACCTCACCTCTGGAACTTCGAAAGGGTCCTTCACACCCTTGGTGCAAATCAAGAAGTTCCCCGACATACCCGTCTCCACTCGAGAGGAATCACGAGGGTCCCCCACACATACAGAGGAGCCCCGTTTCCGCCTCGTAGCTCGAGATGAGGGATCCTTTCCCTGCTTCGTCGGGAAAGAGTTCCCGGCGTTCCCGTCGCATCTCAAGAGGAGGCCCTCTCAACAGGAACGGCGAGAGGAACTCCAGGGTCGTGCCACCACTCCAAGAGTCCCCCAGATGTCTCAGTCCATTCCAGAGGAACCTCTTTTCCCTTCACCGGCTCGTCTTTCACGCCGAGGATCGACTCACACCAAGGTGGCACGTGGCACAGCCCTGTGGGAAAGCCTCGTGGGAAAGCCTCGAGGGACAGCCTCGAGAGAAAGCCACAGATCCCTTGATCCACGTGACAGGAAGCGTGACACTACTGCTGCAGCTCGGGAGGAAAGCGCACATGCATGCCCCCACTCGAGACGAGGCCTGACTCCACTGGGGAGACTCAGAAGCACCCCAAGATCCATGGCAACACTGGAGAGGAATCCTCAGGCTCCGGCCCCGACTCCACACAAGGACTGAGGCCCCGGCATGGACGGGAGAGGAATCCAGAGAGGTCCCCTAGCAACTCGCATGGGGACTGGCCTTTCCTGAGGCCACCAGAGCGGGTCCCTGAGGTCCCCGTCGTAACTCGAGAAGACCTGCCGCAACTCGAGAAAATCCAGGAGGTTCTCCCCTCCAGGCGAGATGAGGCCCATTTCCGCTGAGGCGTCTCGAGGCTGATCACACCTCACCTCTGGAACTTCGAAAGGGTCCTTCACACCCTTGGTGCAAATCAAGAAGTTCCCCGACCTAGCCGTCTCCACTCGAGAGGAATCACGAGGGTCCCGCCCACATCCAGAGGAGCCCCGTTTCCGCCTCGTAGCTCGAGATGAGGGATCCTTTCCCTGCTTCGTCGGGAAAGAGTTCCCGGCGTTCCCGTCGCATCTCAAGAGGAGGCCCTCTCAACAGGAACGGCGAGAGGAACTCCAGGGTCGTGCCACCATTCCAAGAGTCCCCCAGATGTCTCAGTCCATTCCAGAGGAACCTCTTTTCCCTTCACCGGCTCGTCTTTCACGCCGAGGATCGACTCACACCAAGGTGGCACGTGGCACAGCCCTGTGGGAAAGCCTCGTGGGAAAGCCTCGAGGGAAAGCCACAGAACCCTTGATCCACGTGACAGGAAGCGTGACACTACTGCTGCAGCTCGGCAGGAAAGCGCACGTGCATGCCCCCACTCGAGACGAGGCCTGACTCCCCTGGGGAGACTCAGAAGCACCCCAAGATCCATGGCAACACTGGAGAGGAATCCTCAGGTTCCGGCCCCGAATACACACAAGGACTGAGGCCCCGGCATGGACGGGAGAGGAATCCCGAGAGGTCCCCTAGCAACTCGCATGGGGACTGGCCTTTCCTGAGGCCACCAGAGCGGGTCCGTGAGGTCCCCGTCGTAACTCGAGAAGACCTGCCGCAACCGGAGAAAATCCAGGAGGTTCTCCCGTCCAGGCGAGATGAGGCCCATTTCCGCTGAGGCGTCTCGAGGCTGATCACACCTTCCCACTGGAACTTCGAAAGGGTCCTTCACACCCTTGGTGCAAATCAAGATGTTCCCCGACATACCCGACTCCACTCGAGAGGAATTACGAGGGTCCCGCCCACATCCAGAGGAGCCCCGTTTCCGCCTCGTAGCTCGAGATGAGGGATCCTTTCCCTGCTTCGTCGGGAAAGAGTTCCCGGCGTTCCCGTCGCATCTCAAGAGGAGGCCCTCTCAACGGGAACGGCGAGAGGAACTCCAGGGTCGTGCCACCATTCCAAGAGTCCCCCAGATGTCTCAGTCCATTCCAGAGGAACCTCTTTTCCCTTCACCGGTTCGTCTTTCACGCCGAGGATCGACTCACACCAAGGTGGCACGTGGCACAGCCCTGTGGGAAAGCCTCGTGGGAAAGCCTCGAGGGACAGCCTCGAGGGAAAGCCGCAGATCCCTTGATCCACGTGACAGGAAGCGTGACACTACTTCTGCAGCTCGGGAGGAAAGCGCACGTGCATGCCCCCACTCGAGACGAGGCCTGACTCCCCTGGGGAGACTCAGAAGCACCCCAAGATCCATGGCAACACTGGAGAGGAATCCTCAGGCTCCCGCCCCGACTCCACACAAGGACTGAGGCCCCGGCATGGACGGGAGAGGAATCCCGAGAGGTCCCCTAGCAACTCGCATGGGGACTGGCCTTTCCTGAGGCCACCAGAGCGGGTCCCTGAGGTCCCCGTCGTAACTCGAGAAGACCTGCCGCACCTCGAGAAAATCCAGGAGGTTCTCCCGTCCAGACGAGATGAGGCCCATTTCCGCTGAGGCGCCTCGAGGCTTATCACACCTCACCTCTGGAACTTCGAAAGGGTCCTTCACACCCTTGGTGCAAATCAAGAAGTTCCCCGACATACCCGTCTCCACTCGAGAGGAATCACGAGGGTCCCCCACACATACAGAGGAGCCCCGTTTCCGCCTCGTAGCTCGAGATGAGGGATCCTTTCCCTGCTTCGTCGGGAAAGAGTTCCCGGCGTTCCCGTCGCATCTCAAGAGGAGGCCCTCTCAACAGGAACGGCGAGAGGAACTCCAGGGTCGTGCCACCACTCCAAGAGTCCCCCAGATGTCTCAGTCCATTCCAGAGGAACCTCTTTTCCCTTCACCGGCTCGTCTTTCACGCCGAGGATCGACTCACACCAAGGTGGCACGTGGCACAGCCCTGTGGGAAAGCCTCGTGGGAAAGCCTCGAGGGACAGCCTCGAGAGAAAGCCACAGATCCCTTGATCCACGTGACAGGAAGCGTGACACTACTGCTGCAGCTCGGGAGGAAAGCGCACATGCATGCCCCCACTCGAGACGAGGCCTGACTCCACTGGGGAGACTCAGAAGCACCCCAAGATCCATGGCAACACTGGAGAGGAATCCTCAGGCTCCGGCCCCGACTCCACACAAGGACTGAGGCCCCGGCATGGACGGGAGAGGAATCCAGAGAGGTCCCCTAGCAACTCGCATGGGGACTGGCCTTTCCTGAGGCCACCAGAGCGGGTCCCTGAGGTCCCCGTCGTAACTCGAGAAGACCTGCCGCAACTCGAGAAAATCCAGGAGGTTCTCCCCTCCAGGCGAGATGAGGCCCATTTCCGCTGAGGCGTCTCGAGGCTGATCACACCTCACCTCTGGAACTTCGAAAGGGTCCTTCACACCCTTGGTGCAAATCAAGAAGTTCCCCGACCTAGCCGTCTCCACTCGAGAGGAATCACGAGGGTCCCGCCCACATCCAGAGGAGCCCCGTTTCCGCCTCGTAGCTCGAGATGAGGGATCCTTTCCCTGCTTCGTCGGGAAAGAGTTCCCGGCGTTCCCGTCGCATCTCAAGAGGAGGCCCTCTCAACAGGAACGGCGAGAGGAACTCCAGGGTCGTGCCACCATTCCAAGAGTCCCCCAGATGTCTCAGTCCATTCCAGAGGAACCTCTTTTCCCTTCACCGGCTCGTCTTTCACGCCGAGGATCGACTCACACCAAGGTGGCACGTGGCACAGCCCTGTGGGAAAGCCTCGTGGGAAAGCCTCGAGGGAAAGCCACAGATCCCTTGATCCACGTGACAGGAAGCGTGACACTACTGCTGCAGCTCGGCAGGAAAGCGCACGTGCATGCCCCCACTCGAGACGAGGCCTGACTCCCCTGGGGAGACTCAGAAGCACCCCAAGATCCATGGCAACACTGGAGAGGAATCCTCAGGTTCCGGCCCCGAATACACACAAGGACTGAGGCCCCGGCATGGACGGGAGAGGAATCCCGAGAGGTCCCCTAGCAACTCGCATGGGGACTGGCCTTTCCTGAGGCCACCAGAGCGGGTCCGTGAGGTCCCCGTCGTAACTCGAGAAGACCTGCCGCAACTCGAGAAAATACAGGAGGTTCTCCCGTCCAGGCGAGATGAGGCCCATTTCCGCTGAGGCGTCTCGAGGCTGATCACACCTCCCCTCTGGAACTTGGAAAGGGTCCTTCACACCCTTGGTGCAAATCAAGATGTTCCCCGACATACCCGACTCCACTCGAGAGGAATCACGAGGGTCCCGCCCACATCCAGAGGAGCCCCGTTTCCGCCTCGTAGCTCGAGATGAGGGATCCTTTCCCTGCTTCGTCGGGAAAGAGTTCCCGGCGTTCCCGTCGCATCTCAAGAGGAGGCCCTCTCAACAGGAACGGCGAGAGGAACTCCAGGGTCGTGCCACCATTCCAAGAGTCCCCCAGATGTCTCAGTCCATTCCAGAGGAACCTCTTTTCCCTTCACCGGCTCGTCTTTCACGCCGAGGATCGACTCACACCAAGGTGGCACGTGGCACATCCCTGTGGGAAAGCCTCGTGGGAAAGCCTCGAGGGACAGCCTCGAGGGAAAGCCACAGATCCCTTGATCCACGTGACAGGAAGCGTGACACTACTGCTGCAGCTCGGGAGGAAAGCGCACGTGCATGCCCCCACTCGAGACGAGGCCTGACTCCCCTGGGGAGACTCAGAAGCACCCCAAGATCCATGGCAACACTGGAGAGGAAACCTCAGGCTCCGGCCCCGACTCCACACAAGGACTGATGCCCCGGCATGGACGGCAGAGGAATCCCGAGAGGTCCCCTAGCAACTCGCATGGGGACTGGCCTTTCCTGAGGCCACCAGAGCGGGTCCCTGAGGTCCCCGTCGTAACTCGAGAAGACCTGCCGCAACTCGAGAAAATCCAGGAGGTTCTCCCGTCCAGGCGAGATGAGGCCCATTTCCGCTGAGGCGTCTCGAGGCTGATCACACCTCCCCTCTGGAACTTCGAAAGGGTCCTTCACACCCTTGGTGCAAATCAAGATGTTCTCCGACATACCCGACTCCACTCGAGAGGAATCACGAGGGTCCTGCCCACATCCAGAGGAGCCCCGTTTCCGCCTCGTAGCTCGAGATGAGGGATCCTTTCCCTGCTTCGTCGGGAAAGAGTTCCCGGCGTTCCCGTCGCATCTCAAGAGGAGGCCCTCTCAACAGGAACGGCGAGAGGACCTCCAGGGTCGTGCCACCATTCCAAGAGTCCCCCAGATGTCTCAGTCCATTCCAGAGGAACCTCTTTTCCCTTCACCGGCTCGTCTTTCACGCCGAGGATCGACTCACACCAAGGTGGCACGTGGCACAGCCCTGTGGGAAAGCCTCGTGGGAAAGCCTCGAGGGACAGCCTCGAGGGAAAGCCACAGATCCCTTGATCCACGTGACAGGAAGCGTGACACTACTGCTGCAGCTCGGCAGGAAAGCGCACGTGCATGCCCCCACTCGAGACGAGGCCTGACTCCCCTGGGGAGACTCAGAAGCACCCCAAGATCCATGGCAACACTGGAGAGGAATCCTCAGGTTCCGGCCCCGACTCCACACAAGGACTGAGGCCCCGGCATGGACGGGAGAGGAATCCCGAGAGGTCCCCTAGCAACTCGCATGGGGACTGGCCTTTCCTGAGGCCACCAGAGCGGGTCCCTGAGGTCCCCGTCGTAACTCGAGAAGACCTGCCGCAACTCGAGAAAATCCAAGAGGTTCTCCCCTCCAGGCGAGATGAGGCCCATTTCCGCTGAGGTGTCTCGAGGCTTATCACACCTCACCTCTGGAACTTCGAAAGGGTCCTTCACACCCTTGGTGCAAATCAAGAAGTTCCCCGACCTAGCCGTCTCCACTCGAGAGGAATCACGAGGGTCCCGCCCACATCCAGAGGAGCCCCGTTTCCGCCTCGTAGCTCGAGATGAGGGATCCTTTCCCTGCTTCGTCGGGAAAGAGTTCCCGGCCTTCCCGTCGCATCTCAAGAGGAGGCCCTCTCAACAGGAACGGCGAGAGGACCTCCAGGGTCGTGCCACCATTCCAAGAGTCCCCCAGATGTCTCAGTCCATTCCAGAGGAACCTCTTTTCCCTTCACCGGCTCGTCTTTCACGCCGAGGATCGACTCACACCAAGGTGGCACGTGGCACAGCCCTGTGGGAAAGCCTCGTGGGAAAGCCTCGAGGGACAGCCTCGAGGGAAAGCCACAGATCCCTTGATCCACGTGACAGGAAGCGTGACACTACTGCTGCAGCTCGGGAGGAAAGCGCACGTGCATGCCCCCACTCGAGACGAGGCCTGACTCCCCTGGGGAGACTCAGAAGCACCCCAAGATCCATGGCAACACTGGAGAGGAAACCTCAGGCTCCGGCCCCGACTCCACACAAGGACTGATGCCCCGGCATGGACGGCAGAGGAATCCCGAGAGGTCCCCTAGCAACTCGCATGGGGACTGGCCTTTCCTGAGGCCACCAGAGCGGGTCCCTGAGGTCCCCGTCGTAACTCGAGAAGACCTGCCGCAACTGGAGAAAATCCAGGAGGTTCTCCCGTCCAGGCGTGATGAGGCCCATTTCCGCTGAGGCGTCTCGAGGCTGATCACACCTCCCCTCTGGAACTTCGAAAGGGTCCTTCACACCCTTGGTGCAAATCAAGATGTTCTCCTACATACCCGACTCCACTCGAGAGGAATCACGAGGGTCCCGCCCACATCCATAGGAGCCCCGTTTCCGCCTCGTAGCTCGAGATGAGGGATCCTTTCCCTGCTTCGTCGGCAAAGAGTTCCCGGCGTTCCCGTCGCATCTCAAGAGGAGGCCCTCTCAACAGGAACGGCGAGAGGACCTCCAGGGTCGTGCCACCATTCCAAGAGTCCCCCAGATGTCTCAGTCCATTCCAGAGGAACCTCTTTTCCCTTCACCGGCTCGTCTTTCACGCCGAGGATCGACTCACACCAAGGTGGCACGTGGCACAGCCCTGTGGGAAAGCCTCGTGGGAAAGCCTCGAGGGACAGCCTCGAGGGAAAGCCACAGATCCCTTGATCCACGTGACAGGAAGCGTGACACTACTGCTGCAGCTCGGCAGGAAAGCGCACGTGCATGCCCCCACTCGAGACGAGGCCTGACTCCCCTGGGGAGACTCAGAAGCACCCCAAGATCCATGGCAACACTGGAGAGGAATCCTCAGGTTCCGGCCCCGACTCCACACAAGGACTGAGGCCCCGGCATGGACGGGAGAGGAATCCCGAGAGGTCCCCTAGCAACTCGCATGGGGACTGGCCTTTCCTGAGGCCACCAGAGCGGGTCCCTGAGGTCCCCGTCGTAACTCGAGAAGACCTGCCGCAACTCGAGAAAATCCAAGAGGTTCTCCCCTCCAGGCGAGATGAGGCCCATTTCCGCTGAGGTGTCTCGAGGCTTATCACACCTCACCTCTGGAACTTCGAAAGGGTCCTTCACACCCTTGGTGCAAATCAAGAAGTTCCCCGACCTAGCCGTCTCCACTCGAGAGGAATCACGAGGGTCCCGCCCACATCCAGAGGAGCCCCGTTTCCGCCTCGTAGCTCGAGATGAGGGATCCTTTCCCTGCTTCGTCGGGAAAGAGTTCCCGGCCTTCCCGTCGCATCTCAAGAGGAGGCCCTCTCAACAGGAACGGCGAGAGGACCTCCAGGGTCGTGCCACCATTCCAAGAGTCCCCCAGATGTCTCAGTCCATTCCAGAGGAACCTCTTTTCCCTTCACCGGCTCGTCTTTCACGCCGAGGATCGACTCACACCAAGGTGGCACGTGGCACAGCCCTGTGGGAAAGCCTCGTGGGAAAGCCTCGAGGGACAGCCTCGAGGGAAAGCCACAGATCCCTTGATCCACGTGACAGGAAGCGTGACACTACTGCTGCAGCTCGGGAGGAAAGCGCACGTGCATGCCCCCACTCGAGACGAGGCCTGACTCCCCTGGGGAGACTCAGAAGCACCCCAAGATCCATGGCAACACTGGAGAGGAAACCTCAGGCTCCGGCCCCGACTCCACACAAGGACTGATGCCCCGGCATGGACGGCAGAGGAATCCCGAGAGGTCCCCTAGCAACTCGCATGGGGACTGGCCTTTCCTGAGGCCACCAGAGCGGGTCCCTGAGGTCCCCGTCGTAACTCGAGAAGACCTGCCGCAACTGGAGAAAATCCAGGAGGTTCTCCCGTCCAGGCGTGATGAGGCCCATTTCCGCTGAGGCGTCTCGAGGCTGATCACACCTCCCCTCTGGAACTTCGAAAGGGTCCTTCACACCCTTGGTGCAAATCAAGATGTTCTCCGACATACCCGACTCCACTCGAGAGGAATCACGAGGGTCCCGCCCACATCCATAGGAGCCCCGTTTCCGCCTCGTAGCTCGAGATGAGGGATCCTTTCCCTGCTTCGTCGGCAAAGAGTTCCCGGCGTTCCCGTCGCATCTCAAGAGGAGGCCCTCTCAACAGGAACGGCGAGAGGACCTCCAGGGTCGTGCCACCATTCCAAGAGTCCCCCAGATGTCTCAGTCCATTCCAGAGGAACCTCTTTTCCCTTCACCGGCTCGTCTTTCACGCCGAGGATCGACTCACACCAAGGTGGCACGTGGCACAGCCCTGTGGGAAAGCCTCGTGGGAAAGCCTCGAGGGACAGCCTCGAGGGAAAGCCACAGATCCCTTGATCCACGTGACAGGAAGCGTGACACTACTGCTGCAGCTCGGGAGGAAAGCGCACGTGCATGCCCCCACTCGAGACGAGGCCTGACTCCCCTGGGGAGACTCAGAAGCACCCCAAGATCCATGGCAACACTGGAGAGGAAACCTCAGGCTCCGGCCCCGACTCCACACAAGGACTGATGCCCCGGCATGGACGGCAGAGGAATCCCGAGAGGTCCCCTAGCAACTCGCATGGGGACTGGCCTTTCCTGAGGCCACCAGAGCGGGTCCCTGAGGTCCCCGTCGTAACTCGAGAAGACCTGCCGCAACTCGAGAAAATCCAGGAGGTTCTCCCGTCCAGGCGAGATGAGGCCCATTTCCGCTGAGGCGTCTCGAGGCTGATCACACCTCCCCTCTGGAACTTCGAAAGGGTCCTTCACACCCTTGGTGCAAATCAAGATGTTCTCCGACATACCCGACTCCACTCGAGAGGAATCACGAGGGTCCCGCCCACATCCAGAGGAGCCCCGTTTCCGCCTCGTAGCTCGAGATGAGGGATCCTTTCCCTGCTTCGTCGGGAAAGAGTTCCCGGCGTTCCCGTCGCATCTCAAGAGGAGGCCCTCTCAACAGGAACGGCGAGAGGACCTCCAGGGTCGTGCCACCATACCAAGAGTCCCCCAGATGTCTCAGTCCATTCCAGAGGAACCTCTTTTCCCTTCACCGGCTCGTCTTTCACGCCGAGGATCGACTCACACCAAGGTGGCACGTGGCACAGCCCTGTGGGAAAGCCTCGTGGGAAAGCCTCGAGGGACAGCCTCGAGGGAAAGCCACAGATCCCTTGATCCACGTGACAGGAAGCGTGACACTACTGCTGCAGCTCGGCAGGAAAGCGCACGTGCATGCCCCCACTCGAGACGAGGCCTGACTCCCCTGGGGAGACTCAGAAGCACCCCAAGATCCATGGCAACACTGGAGAGGAATCCTCAGGTTCCGGCCCCGACTCCACACAAGGACTGAGGCCCCGGCATGGACGGGAGAGGAATCCCAAGAGGTCCCATAGCAACTCGCATGGGGACTGGCCTTTCCTGAGGCCACCAGAGCGGGTCCCTGAGGTCCCCGTCGTAACTCGAGAAGACCTGCCGCAACTCGAGAAAATCCAAGAGGTTCTCCCCTCCAGGCGAGATGAGGCCCATTTCCGCTGAGGTGTCTCGAGGCTTATCACACCTCACCTCTGGAACTTCGAAAGGGTCCTTCACACCCTTGGTGCAAATCAAGAAGTTCCCCGACCTAGCCGTCTCCACTCGAGAGGAATCACGAGGGTCCCGCCCACATCCAGAGGAGCCCCGTTTCCGCCTCGTAGCTCGAGATGAGGGATCCTTTCCCTGCTTCGTCGGGAAAGAGTTCCCGGCCTTCCCGTCGCATCTCAAGAGGAGGCCCTCTCAACAGGAACGGCGAGAGGACCTCCAGGGTCGTGCCACCATTCCAAGAGTCCCCCAGATGTCTCAGTCCATTCCAGAGGAACCTCTTTTCCCTTCACCGGCTCGTCTTTCACGCCGAGGATCGACTCACACCAAGGTGGCACGTGGCACAGCCCTGTGGGAAAGCCTCGTGGGAAAGCCTCGAGGGACAGCCTCGAGGGAAAGCCACAGATCCCTTGATCCACGTGACAGGAAGCGTGACACTACTGCTGCAGCTCGGGAGGAAAGCGCACGTGCATGCCCCCACTCGAGACGAGGCCTGACTCCCCTGGGGAGACTCAGAAGCACCCCAAGATCCATGGCAACACTGGAGAGGAAACCTCAGGCTCCGGCCCCGACTCCACACAAGGATTGATGCCCCGGCATGGACGGCAGAGGAATCCCGAGAGGTCCCCTAGCAACTCGCATGGGGACTGGCCTTTCCTGAGGCCACCAGAGCGGGTCCCTGAGGTCCCCGTCGTAACTCGAGAAGACCTGCCGCAACTGGAGAAAATCCAGGAGGTTCTCCCGTCCAGGCGTGATGAGGCCCATTTCCGCTGAGGCGTCTCGAGGCTGATCACACCTCCCCTCTGGAACTTCGAAAGGGTCCTTCACACCCTTGGTGCAAATCAAGATGTTCTCCGACATACCCGACTCCACTCGAGAGGAATCACGAGGGTCCCGCCCACATCCATAGGAGCCCCGTTTCCGCCTCGTAGCTCGAGATGAGGGATCCTTTCCCTGCTTCGTCGGCAAAGAGTTCCCGGCGTTCCCGTCGCATCTCAAGAGGAGGCCCTCTCAACAGGAACGGCGAGAGGACCTCCAGGGTCGTGCCACCATTCCAAGAGTCCCCCAGATGTCTCAGTCCATTCCAGAGGAACCTCTTTTCCCTTCACCGGCTCGTCTTTCACGCCGAGGATCGACTCACACCAAGGTGGCACGTGGCACAGCCCTGTGGGAAAGCCTCGTGGGAAAGCCTCGAGGGAAAGCCACAGATCCCTTGATCCACGTGACAGGAAGCGTGACACTACTGCTGCAGCTCGGCAGGAAAGCGCACGTGCATGCCCCCACTCGAGACGAGGCCTGACTCCCCTGGGGAGACTCAGAAGCACCCCAAGATCCATGGCAACACTGGAGAGGAATCCTCAGGTTCCGGCCCCGACTCCACACAAGGACTGAGGCCCCGGCATGGACGGGAGAGGAATCCCGAGAGGTCCCCTAGCAACTCGCATGGGGACTGGCCTTTCCTGAGGCCACCAGAGCGGGTCCGTGAGGTCCCCGTCGTAACTCGAGAAGACCTGCCGCAACTCGAGAAAATACAGGAGGTTCTCCCGTCCAGGCGAGATGAGGCCCATTTCCGCTGAGGCGTCTCGAGGCTGATCACACCTCCCCTCTGGAACTTGGAAAGGGTCCTTCACACCCTTGGTGCAAATCAAGATGTTCCCCGACATACCCGACTCCACTCGAGAGGAATCACGAGGGTCCCGCCCACATCCAGAGGAGCCCCGTTTCCGCCTCGTAGCTCGAGATGAGGGATCCTTTCCCTGCTTCGTCGGGAAAGAGTTCCCGGCGTTCCCGTCGCATCTCAAGAGGAGGCCCTCTCAACAGGAACGGCGAGAGGAACTCCAGGGTCGTGCCACCATTCCAAGAGTCCCCCAGATGTCTCAGTCCATTCCAGAGGAACCTCTTTTCCCTTCACCGGCTCGTCTTTCACGCCGAGGATCGACTCACACCAAGGTGGCACGTGGCACAGCCCTGTGGGAAAGCCTCGTGGGAAAGCCTCGAGGGACAGCCTCGAGGGAAAGCCACAGATCCCTTGATCCACGTGACAGGAAGCGTGACACTACTGCTGCAGCTCGGCAGGAAAGCGCACGTGCATGCCCCCACTCGAGACGAGGCCTGACTCCCCTGGGGAGACTCAGAAGCACCCCAAGATCCATGGCAACACTGGAGAGGAAACCTCAGGCTCCGGCCCCGACTCCACACAAGGATTGATGCCCCGGCATGGACGGCAGAGGAATCCCGAGAGGTCCCCTAGCAACTCGCATGGGGACTGGCCTTTCCTGAGGCCACCAGAGCGGGTCCCTGAGGTCCCCGTCGTAACTCGAGAAGACCTGCCGCAACTGGAGAAAATCCAGGAGGTTCTCCCGTCCAGGCGTGATGAGGCCCATTTCCGCTGAGGCGTTTCGAGGCTGATCACACCTCCCCTCTGGAACTTCGAAAGGGTCCTTCACACCCTTGGTGCAAATCAAGATGTTCTCCGACATACCCGACTCCACTCGAGAGGAATCACGAGGGTCCCGCCCACATCCATAGGAGCCCCGTTTCCGCCTCGTAGCTCGAGATGAGGGATCCTTTCCCTGCTTCGTCGGCAAAGAGTTCCCGGCGTTCCCGTCGCATCTCAAGAGGAGGCCCTCTCAACAGGAACGGCGAGAGGACCTCCAGGGTCGTGCCACCATTCCAAGAGTCCCCCAGATGTCTCAGTCCATTCCAGAGGAACCTCTTTTCCCTTCACCGGCTCGTCTTTCACGCCGAGGATCGACTCACACCAAGGTGGCACGTGGCACAGCCCTGTGGGAAAGCCTCGTGGGAAAGCCTCGAGGGAAAGCCACAGATCCCTTGATCCACGTGACAGGAAGCGTGACACTACTGCTGCAGCTCGGCAGGAAAGCGCACGTGCATGCCCCCACTCGAGACGAGGCCTGACTCCCCTGGGGAGACTCAGAAGCACCCCAAGATCCATGGCAACACTGGAGAGGAATCCTCAGGTTCCGGCCCCGACTCCACACAAGGACTGAGGCCCCGGCATGGACGGGAGAGGAATCCCGAGAGGTCCCCTAGCAACTCGCATGGGGACTGGCCTTTCCTGAGGCCACCAGAGCGGGTCCGTGAGGTCCCCGTCGTAACTCGAGAAGACCTGCCGCAACTCGAGAAAATACAGGAGGTTCTCCCGTCCAGGCGAGATGAGGCCCATTTCCGCTGAGGCGTCTCGAGGCTGATCACACCTCCCCTCTGGAACTTGGAAAGGGTCCTTCACACCCTTGGTGCAAATCAAGATGTTCCCCGACATACCCGACTCCACTCGAGAGGAATCACGAGGGTCCCGCCCACATCCAGAGGAGCCCCGTTTCCGCCTCGTAGCTCGAGATGAGGGATCCTTTCCCTGCTTCGTCGGGAAAGAGTTCCCGGCGTTCCCGTCGCATCTCAAGAGGAGGCCCTCTCAACAGGAACGGCGAGAGGAACTCCAGGGTCGTGCCACCATTCCAAGAGTCCCCCAGATGTCTCAGTCCATTCCAGAGGAACCTCTTTTCCCTTCACCGGCTCGTCTTTCACGCCGAGGATCGACTCACACCAAGGTGGCACGTGGCACAGCCCTGTGGGAAAGCCTCGTGGGAAAGCCTCGAGGGACAGCCTCGAGGGAAAGCCACAGATCCCTTGATCCACGTGACAGGAAGCGTGACACTACTGCTGCAGCTCGGGAGGAAAGCGCACGTGCATGCCCCCACTCGAGACGAGGCCTGACTCCCCTGGGGAGACTCAGAAGCACCCCAAATCCATGGCAACACTGGAGAGGAATCCTCAGGTTCCGGCCCCGACTCCACACAAGGACTGAGGCCCCGGCATGGACGGGAGAGGAATCCCGAGAGGTCCCCTAGCAACTGGCATGGGGACTGGCCTTTCCTGAGGCCACCAGAGCGGGTCCCTGAGGTCCCCGTCGTAACTCGAGAAGACCTGCCGCAACTGGAGAAAATCCAGGAGGTTCTCCCGTCCAGGCGAGATGAGGCCCATTTCCGCTGAGGCGTCTCGAGGCTGATCACACCTCCCCACTGGAACTTCGAAAGGGTCCTTCACACCCTTGGTGCAAATCAAGATGTTCCCCGACATACCCGACTCCACTCGAGAGGAATCACGTGGGTCCCGCCCACATCCAGAGGAGCCCCGTTTCCGCCTCGTAGCTCGAGATGAGGGATCCTTTCCCTGCTTCGTCGGGAAAGAGTTCCCGGCCTTCCCGTCGCATCTCAAGAGGAGGCCCTCTCAACAGGAACGGCGAGAGGAACTCCAGGGTCGTGCCACCATTCCAAGAGTCCCCCAGATGTCTCAGTCCATTCCAGAGGAACCTCTTTTCCCTTCACCGGCTCGTCTTTCACGCCGAGGATCGACTCACACCAAGGTGGCACGTGGCACAGCCCTGTGGGAAAGCCTCGTGGGAAAGCCTCGAGGGACAGCCTCGAGGGAAAGCCACAGATCCCTTGATCCACGTGACAGGAAGCATGACACTACTGCTGCAGCTCGGCAGGAAAGCCCACGTGCATGCCCCCACTCGAGACGAGGCCTGACTCCCCTGGGGAGACTCAGAAGCACCCCAAGATCCATGGCAACACTGGAGAGGAATCCTCAGGTTCCGGCCCCGACTCCACACAAGGACTGAGGCCCCGGCATGGACGGCAGAGGAATCCCGAGAGGTCCCCTAGCAACTCGCATGGGGACTGGCCTTTCCTGAGGCCACCAGAGCGGGTCCCTGAGGTCCCCGTCGTAACTCGAGAAGACCTGCCGCAACTCGAGAAAATCCAGGAGGTTCTCCCGTCCAGGCGAGATGAGGCCCATTTCCGCTGAGGCGTCTCGAGGCTGATCACACCTCCCCTCTGGAACTTCGAAAGGGTCCTTCACACCCTTGGTGCAAATCAAGATGTTCTCCGACATACCCGACTCCACTCGAGAGGAATCACGAGGGTCCCGCCCACATCCATAGGAGCCCCGTTTCCGCCTCGTAGCTCGAGATGAGGGATCCTTTCCCTGCTTCGTCGGGAAAGAGTTCCCGGCCTTCCCGTCGCATCTCAAGAGGAGGCCCTCTCAACAGGAACGGCGAGAGGACCTCCAGGGTCGTGCCACCATTCCAAGAGTCCCCCAGATGTCTCAGTCCATTCCAGAGGAACCTCTTTTCCCTTCACCGGCTCGTCTTTCACGCCGAGGATCGACTCACACCAAGGTGGCACGTGGCACAGCCCTGTGGGAAAGCCTCGTGGGAAAGCCTCGAGGGAAAGCCACAGATCCCTTGATCCACGTGACAGGAAGCGTGACACTACTGCTGCAGCTCGGCAGGAAAGCGCACGTGCATGCCCCCACTCGAGACGAGGCCTGACTCCCCTGGGGAGACTCAGAAGCACCCCAAGATCCATGGCAACACTGGAGAGGAATCCTCAGGTTCCGGCCCCGAATACACACAAGGACTGAGGCCCCGGCATGGACGGGAGAGGAATCCCGAGAGGTCCCCTAGCAACTCGCATGGGGACTGGCCTTTCCTGAGGCCACCAGAGCGGGTCCCTGAGATCCCCGTCGTAACTCGAGAAGACCTGCCGCAACTGGAGAAAATCCAGGAGGTTCTCCCCTCCAGGCGAGATGAGGCCCATTTCCGCTGAGGCGTCTCGAGGCTGATCACACCTCCCCACTGGAACTTCGAAAGGGTCCTTCACACCCTTGGTGCAAATCAAGATGTTCCCCGACATACCCGACTCCACTCGAGAGGAATCACGTGGGTCCCGCCCACATCCAGAGGAGCCCCGTTTCCGCCTCGTAGCTCGAGATGAGGGATCCTTTCCCTGCTTCGTCGGGAAAGAGTTCCCGGCGTTCCCGTCGCATCTCAAGAGGAGGCCCTCTCAACAGGAACGGCGAGAGGAACTCCAGGGTCGTGCCACCATTCCAAGAGTCCCCCAGATGTCTCAGTCCATTCCAGAGGAACCTCTTTTCCCTTCACCGGCTCGTCTTTCACGCCGAGGATCGACTCACACCAAGGTGGCACGTGGCACAGCCCTGTGGGAAAGCCTCGTGGGAAAGCCTCGAGGGACAGCCTCGAGGGAAAGCCACAGATCCCTTGATCCACGTGACAGGAAGCGTGACACTACTGCTGCAGCTCGGCAGGAAAGCGCACGTGCATGCCCCCACTCGAGACGAGGCCTGACTCCACTGGGGAGACTCAGAAGCACCCCAAGATCCATGGCAACACTGGAGAGGAATCCTCAGGTTCCGGCCCCGACTCCACACAAGGACTGAGGCCCCGGCATGGACGGGAGAGGAATCCCGAGAGGTCCCCTAGCAACTCGCATGGGGACTGTCCTTTCCTGAGGCCACCAGAGCGGGTCCCTGAGGTCCCCGTCGTAACTCGAGAAGACCTGCCGCAACTCGAGAAAATCCAAGAGGTTCTCCCCTCCAGGCGAGATGAGGCCCATTTCCGCTGAGGCGTCTCGAGGCTGATCACACCTCACCTCTGGAACTTCGAAAGGGTCCTTCACACCCTTGGTGCAAATCAAGAAGTTCCCCGACCTAGCCGTCTCCACTCGAGAGGAATCACGAGGGTCCGCCCACATCCAGAGGAGCCCCGTTTCCGCCTCGTAGCTCGAGATGAGGGATCCTTTCCCTGCTTCGTCGGGAAAGAGTTCCCGGCATTCCCGTCGCATCTCAAGAGGAGGCCCTCTCAACAGGAACGGCGAGAGGAACTCCAGGGTCGTGCCACCATTCCAAGAGTCCCCCAGATGTCTCAGTCCATTCCAGAGGAACCTCTTTTCCCTTCACCGGCTCGTCTTTCACGCCGAGGATCGACTCACACCAAGGTGGCACGTGGCACAGCCCTGTGGGAAAGCCTCGTGGGAAAGCCTCGAGGGACAGCCTCGAGGGAAAGCCACAGATCCCTTGATCCACGTGACAGGAAGCGTGACACTACTGCTGCAGCTCAGGAGGAAAGCGCACGTGCATGCCCCCACTCGAGACGAGGCCTGACTCCCCTGGGGAGACTCAGAAGCACCCCAAGATCCATGGCAACACTGGAGAGGAATCCTCAGGTTCCGGCCCCGACTCCACACAAGGACTGAGGCCCCGGCATGGACGGGAGAGGAATCCCGAGAGGTCCCCTAGCAACTGGCATGGGGACTGGCCTTTCCTGAGGCCACCAGAGCGGGTCCCTGAGGTCCCCGTCGTAACTCGAGAAGACCTGCCGCAACTCGAGAAAATCCAGGAGGTTCTCCCGTCCAGGCGAGATGAGGCCCATTTCCGCTGAGGCGTCTCGAGGCTGATCACACCTCCCCTCTCGAACTTCGAAAGGGTCCTTCACACCCTTGGTGCAAATCAAGATGTTCCCCGACATACCCGACTCCACTCGAGAGGAATCACGAGGGTCCCGCCCACATCCAGAGGAGCCCCGTTTCCGCCTCGTAGCTCGAGATGAGGGATCCTTTCCCTGCTTCGTCGGGAAAGAGTTCCCGGCGTTCCCGTCGCATCTCAAGAGGAGGCCCTCTCAACAGGAACGGCGAGAGGAACTCCAGGGTCGTGCCACCATTCCAAGAGTCCCCCAGATGTCTCAGTCCATTCCAGAGGAACCTCTTTTCCCTTCACCGGCTCGTCTTTCACGCCGAGGATCGACTCACACCAAGGTGGCACGTGGCACAGCCCTGTGGGAAAGCCTCGTGGGAAAGCCTCGAGGGACAGCCTCGAGGGAAAGCCACAGATCCCTTGATCCACGTGACAGGAAGCGTGACACTACTGCTGCAGCTCGGGAGGAAAGCGAACGTGCATGCCCCCACTCGAGACGAGGCCTGACTCCCCTGGGGAGACTCAGAAGCACCCCAAGATCCATGGCAACCCTGGAGAGGAATCCTCAGGTTCCGGCCCCGACTCCACACAAGGACTGAGGCCCCGGCATGGACGGGAGAGGAATCCCGAGAGGTCCCCTAGCAACTCGCATGGGGACTGGCCTTTCCTGAGGCCACCAGAGCGGGTCCCTGAGGTCCCCGTCGTAACTCGAGAAGACCTGCCGCAACTCGAGAAAATCCAGGAGGTTCTCCCGTCCAGGCGAGATGAGGCCCATTTCCGCTGAGGCGTCTCGAGGCTGATCACACCTCCCCTCTGGAACTTCGAAAGGGTCCTTCACACCCTTGGTGCAAATCAACAAGTTCCCCGACCTAGCCGTCTCCACTCGAGAGGAATCACGAGGGTCCCGCCCACATCCAGAGGAGCCCCGTTTCCGCCTCGTAGCTCGAGATGAGGGATCCTTTCCCTGCTTCGTCGGGAAAGAGTTCCCGGCGTTCCCGTCGCATCTCAAGAGGAGGCCCTCTCAACAGGAACGGCGAGAGGAACTCCAGGGTCGTGCCACCATTCCAAGAGTCCCCCAGATGTCTCAGTCCATTCCAGAGGAACCTCTTTTCCCTTCACCGGCTCGTCTTTCACGCCGAGGATCGACTCACACCAAGGTGGCACGTGGCACAGCCCTGTGGGAAAGCCTCGTGGGAAAGCCTCGAGGGACAGCCTCGAGGGAAAGCCACAGATCCCTTGATCCACGTGACAGGAAGCGTGACACTACTGCTGCAGCTCGGCAGGAAAGCGCACGTGCATGCCCCCACTCGAGACGAGGCCTGACTCCCCTGGGGAGACTCAGAAGCACCCCAAGATCCATGGCAACACTGGAGAGGAATCCTCAGGTTCCGGCCCCGACTCCACACAAGGACTGAGGCCCCGGCATGGACGGGAGAGGAATCCCGAGAGGTCCCCTAGCAACTCGCATGGGGACTGGCCTTTCCTGAGGCCACCAGAGCGGGTCCCTGAGGTCCCCGTCGTAACTCGAGAAGACCTGCCGCAACTCGAGAAAATCCAAGAGGTTCTCCCCTCCAGGCGAGATGAGGCCCATTTCCGCTGAGGTGTCTCGAGGCTGATCACACCTCCCCTCTGGAACTTCGAAAGGGTCCTTCACACCCTTGGTGCAAATCAAGAAGTTCCCCGACCTAGCCGTCTCCACTCGAGAGGAATCACGAGGGTCCCGCCCACATCCAGAGGAGCCCCGTTTCCGCCTCGTAGCTCGAGATGAGGGATCCTTTCCCTGCTTCGTCGGGAAAGAGTTCCCGGCGTTCCCGTCGCATCTCAAGAGGAGGCCCTCTCAACAGGAACGGCGAGAGGACCTCCAGGGTCGTGCCACCATTCCAAGAGTCCCCCAGATGTCTCAGTCCATTCCAGAGGAACCTCTTTTCCCTTCACCGGCTCGTCTTTCACGCCGAGGATCGACTCACACCAAGGTGGCACGTGGCACAGCCCTGTGGGAAAGCCTCGTGGGAAAGCCTCGAGGGACAGCCTCGAGGGAAAGCCACAGATCCCTTGATCCACGTGACAGGAAGCGTGACACTACTGCTGCAGCTCGGGAGGAAAGCGCACGTGCATGCCCCCACTCGAGACGAGGCCTGACTCCCCTGGGGAGACTCAGAAGCACCCCAAGATCCATGGCAACACTGGAGAGGAAAACTCAGGCTCCGGCCCCGACTCCACACAAGGACTGATGCCCCGGCATGGACGGCAGAGGAATCCCGAGAGGTCCCCTAGCAACTCGCATGGGGACTGGCCTTTCCTGAGGCCACCAGAGCGAGTCCCTGAGGTCCCCGTCGTAACTCGAGAAGACCTGCCGCAACTCGAGAAAATCCAGGAGGTTCTCCCCTCCAGGCGAGATGAGGCCCATTTCCGCTGAGGCGTCTCGAGGCTGATCACACCTCCCCTCTGGAACTTCGAAAGGGTCCTTCACACCCTTGGTGCAAATCAAGATGTTCTCCGACATACCCGACTCCACTCGAGAGGAATCACGAGGGTCCCGCCCACATCCATAGGAGCCCCGTTTCCGCCTCGTAGCTCGAGATGAGGGATCCTTTCCCTGCTTCGTCGGGAAAGAGTTCCCGGCCTTCCCGTCGCATCTCAAGAGGAGGCCCTCTCAACAGGAACGGCGAGAGGACCTCCAGGGTCGTGCCACCATTCCAAGAGTCCCCCAGATGTCTCAGTCCATTCCAGAGGAACCTCTTTTCCCTTCACCGGCTCGTCTTTCACGCCGAGGATCGACTCACACCAAGGTGGCACGTGGCACAGCCCTGTGGGAAAGCCTCGTGGGAAAGCCTCGAGGGAAAGCCACAGATCCCTTGATCCACGTGACAGGAAGCGTGACACTACTGCTGCAGCTCGGCAGGAAAGCGCACGTGCATGCCCCCACTCGAGACGAGGCCTGACTCCCCTGGGGAGACTCAGAAGCACCCCAAGATCCATGGCAACACTGGAGAGGAATCCTCAGGTTCCGGCCCCGAATACACACAAGGACTGAGGCCCCGGCATGGACGGGAGAGGAATCCCGAGAGGTCCCCTAGCAACTCGCATGGGGACTGGCCTTTCCTGAGGCCACCAGAGCGGGTCCCTGAGATCCCCGTCGTAACTCGAGAAGACCTGCCGCAACTGGAGAAAATCCAGGAGGTTCTCCCCTCCAGGCGAGATGAGGCCCATTTCCGCTGAGGCGTCTCGAGGCTGATCACACCTCCCCACTGGAACTTCGAAAGGGTCCTTCACACCCTTGGTGCAAATCAAGATGTTCCCCGACATACCCGACTCCACTCGAGAGGAATCACGTGGGTCCCGCCCACATCCAGAGGAGCCCCGTTTCCGCCTCGTAGCTCGAGATGAGGGATCCTTTCCCTGCTTCGTCGGGAAAGAGTTCCCGGCGTTCCCGTCGCATCTCAAGAGGAGGCCCTCTCAACAGGAACGGCGAGAGGAACTCCAGGGTCGTGCCACCATTCCAAGAGTCCCCCAGATGTCTCAGTCCATTCCAGAGGAACCTCTTTTCCCTTCACCGGCTCGTCTTTCACGCCGAGGATCGACTCACACCAAGGTGGCACGTGGCACAGCCCTGTGGGAAAGCCTCGTGGGAAAGCCTCGAGGGACAGCCTCGAGGGAAAGCCACAGATCCCTTGATCCACGTGACAGGAAGCATGACACTACTGCTGCAGCTCGGCAGGAAAGCGCACGTGCATGCCCCCACTCGAGACGAGGCCTGACTCCCCTGGGGAGACTCAGAAGCACCCCAAGATCCATGGCAACACTGGAGAGGAATCCTCAGGTTCCGGCCCCGACTCCACACAAGGACTGAGGCCCCGGCATGGACGGGAGAGGAATCCCGAGAGGTCCCCTAGCAACTCGCATGGGGACTGGCCTTTCCTGAGGCCACCAGAGCGGGTCCCTGAGGTCACCGTCGTAACTCGAGAAGACCTGCCGCAACTCGAGAAAATCCAAGAGGTTCTCCCCTCCAGGCGAGATGAGGCCCATTTCCGCTGAGGCGTCTCGAGGCTGATCACACCTCACCTCTGGAACTTCGAAAGGGTCCTTCACACCCTTGGTGCAAATCAAGAAGTTCCCCGACCTAGCCGTCTCCACTCGAGAGGAATCACGAGGGTCCCGCCCACATCCAGAGGAGCCCCGTTTCCGCCTCGTAGCTCGAGATGAGGGATCCTTTCCCTGCTTCGTCGGGAAAGAGTTCCCGGCGTTCCCGTCGCATCTCAAGAGGAGGCCCTCTCAACAGGAACGGCGAGAGGAACTCCAGGGTCGTGCCACCATTCCAAGAGTCCCCCAGATGTCTCAGTCCATTCCAGAGGAACCTCTTTTCCCTTCACCGGCTCGTCTTTCACGCCGAGGATCGACTCACACCAAGGTGGCACGTGGCACAGCCCTGTGGGAAAGCCTCGTGGGAAAGCCTCGAGGGACAGCCTCGAGGGAAAGCCACAGATCCCTTGATCCACGTGACAGGAAGCGTGACACTACTGCTGCAGCTCGGGAGGAAAGCGCACGTGCATGCCCCCACTCGAGACGAGGCCTGACTCCCCTGGGGAGACTCAGAAGCACCCCAAATCCATGGCAACACTGGAGAGGAATCCTCAGGTTCCGGCCCCGACTCCACACAAGGACTGAGGCCCCGGCATGGACGGGAGAGGAATCCCGAGAGGTCCCCTAGCAACTGGCATGGGGACTGGCCTTTCCTGAGGCCACCAGAGCGGGTCCCTGAGGTCCCCGTCGTAACTCGAGAAGACCTGCCGCAACTGGAGAAAATCCAGGAGGTTCTCCCCTCCAGGCGAGATGAGGCCCATTTCCGCTGAGGCGTCTCGAGGCTGATCACACCTCCCCACTGGAACTTCGAAAGGGTCCTTCACACCCTTGGTGCAAATCAAGATGTTCCCCGACATACCCGACTCCACTCGAGAGGAATCACGTGGGTCCCGCCCACATCCAGAGGAGCCCCGTTTCCGCCTCGTAGCTCGAGATGAGGGATCCTTTCCCTGCTTCGTCGGGAAAGAGTTCCCGGCGTTCCCGTCGCATCTCAAGAGGAGGCCCTCTCAACAGGAACGGCGAGAGGAACTCCAGGGTCGTGCCACCATTCCAAGAGTCCCCCAGATGTCTCAGTCCATTCCAGAGGAACCTCTTTTCCCTTCACCGGCTCGTCTTTCACGCCGAGGATCGACTCACACCAAGGTGGCACGTGGCACAGCCCTGTGGGAAAGCCTCGTGGGAAAGCCTCGAGGGACAGCCTCGAGGGAAAGCCACAGATCCCTTGATCCACGTGACAGGAAGCATGACACTACTGCTGCAGCTCGGCAGGAAAACGCACGTGCATGCCCCCACTCGAGACGAGGCCTGACTCCCCTGGGGAGACTCAGAAGCACCCCAAGATCCATGGCAACACTGGAGAGGAATCCTCAGGTTCCGGCCCCGACTCCACACAAGGACTGAGGCCCCGGCATGGACGGGAGAGGAATCCCGAGAGGTCCCCTAGCAACTCGCATGGGGACTGGCCTTTCCTGAGGCCACCAGAGCGGGTCCCTGAGGTCCCCGTCGTAACTCGAGAAGACCTGCCGCAACTCGAGAAAATCCAAGAGGTTCTCCCCTCCAGGCGAGATGAGGCCCATTTCCGCTGAGGCGTCTCGAGGCTGATCACACCTCACCTCTGGAACTTCGAAAGGGTCCTTCACACCCTTGGTGCAAATCAAGAAGTTCCCCGACCTAGCCGTCTCCACTCGAGAGGAATCACGAGGGTCCCGCCCACATCCAGAGGAGCCCCGTTTCCGCCTCGTAGCTCGAGATGAGGGATCCTTTCCCTGCTTCGTCGGGAAAGAGTTCCCGGCGTTCCCGTCGCATCTCAAGAGGAGGCCCTCTCAACAGGAACGGCGAGAGGAACTCCAGGGTCGTGCCACCATTCCAAGAGTCCCCCAGATGTCTCAGTCCATTCCAGAGGAACCTCTTTTCCCTTCACCGGCTCGTCTTTCACGCCGAGGATCGACTCACACCAAGGTGGCACGTGGCACAGCCCTGTGGGAAAGCCTCGTGGGAAAGCCTCGAGGGACAGCCTCGAGGGAAAGCCACAGATCCCTTGATCCACGTGACAGGAAGCGTGACACTACTGCTGCAGCTCGGGAGGAAAGCGCACGTGCATGCCCCCACTCGAGACGAGGCCTGACTCCCCTGGGGAGACTCAGAAGCACCCCAAGATCCATGGCAACACTGGAGAGGAAAACTCAGGCTCCGGCCCCGACTCCACACAAGGACTGATGCCCCGGCATGGACGGCAGAGGAATCCCGAGAGGTCCCCTAGCAACTCGCATGGGGACTGGCCTTTCCTGAGGCCACCAGAGCGGGTCCCTGAGGTCCCCGTCGTAACTCGAGAAGACCTGCCGCAACTCGAGAAAATCCAGGAGGTTCTCCCGTCCAGGCGAGATGAGGCCCATTTCCGCTGAGGCGTCTCGAGGCTGATCACACCTCCCCTCTGGAACTTCGAAAGGGTCCTTCACACCCTTGGTGCAAATCAAGATGTTCTCCGACATACCCGACTCCACTCGAGAGGAATCACGAGGGTCCCGCCCACATCCATAGGAGCCCCGTTTCCGCCTCGTAGCTCGAGATGAGGGATCCTTTCCCTGCTTCGTCGGGAAAGAGTTCCCGGCCTTCCCGTCGCATCTCAAGAGGAGGCCCTCTCAACAGGAACGGCGAGAGGACCTCCAGGGTCGTGCCACCATTCCAAGAGTCCCCCAGATGTCTCAGTCCATTCCAGAGGAACCTCTTTTCCCTTCACCGGCTCGTCTTTCACGCCGAGGATCGACTCACACCAAGGTGGCACGTGGCACAGCCCTGTGGGAAAGCCTCGTGGGAAAGCCTCGAGGGAAAGCCACAGATCCCTTGATCCACGTGACAGGAAGCGTGACACTACTGCTGCAGCTCGGCAGGAAAGCGCACGTGCATGCCCCCACTCGAGACGAGGCCTGACTCCCCTGGGGAGACTCAGAAGCACCCCAAGATCCATGGCAACACTGGAGAGGAATCCTCAGGTTCCGGCCCCGAATACACACAAGGACTGAGGCCCCGGCATGGACGGGAGAGGAATCCCGAGAGGTCCCCTAGCAACTCGCATGGGGACTGGCCTTTCCTGAGGCCACCAGAGCGGGTCCCTGAGATCCCCGTCGTAACTCGAGAAGACCTGCCGCAACTGGAGAAAATCCAGGAGGTTCTCCCCTCCAGGCGAGATGAGGCCCATTTCCGCTGAGGCGTCTCGAGGCTGATCACACCTCCCCTCTGGAACTTCGAAAGGGTCCTTCACACCCTTGGTGCAAATCAAGATGTTCCCCGACATACCCGACTCCACTCGAGAGGAATCACGTGGGTCCCGCCCACATCCAGAGGAGCCCCGTTTCCGCCTCGTAGCTCGAGATGAGGGATCCTTTCCCTGCTTCGTCGGGAAAGAGTTCCCGGCGTTCCCGTCGCATCTCAAGAGGAGGCCCTCTCAACAGGAACGGCGAGAGGATCTCCAGGGTCGTGCCACCATTCCAAGAGTCCCCCAGATGTCTCAGTCCATTCCAGAGGAACCTCTTTTCCCTTCACCGGCTCGTCTTTCACGCCGAGGATCGACTCACACCAAGGTGGCACGTGGCACAGCCCTGTGGGAAAGCCTCGTGGGAAAGCCTCGAGGGACAGCCTCGAGGGAAAGCCACAGATCCCTTGATCCACGTGACAGGAAGCGTGACACTACTGCTGCAGCTCGGCAGGAAAGCGCACGTGCATGCCCCCACTCGAGACGAGGCCTGACTCCACTGGGGAGACTCAGAAGCACCCCAAGATCCATGGCAACACTGGAGAGGAATCCTCAGGTTCCGGCCCCGACTCCACACAAGGATTGAGGCCCCGGCATGGACGGGAGAGGAATCCCGAGAGGTCCCCTAGCAACTCGCATGGGGACTGTCCTTTCCTGAGGCCACCAGAGCGGGTCCCTGAGGTCCCCGTCGTAACTCGAGAAGACCTGCCGCAACTCGAGAAAATCCAAGAGGTTCTCCCCTCCAGGCGAGATGAGGCCCATTTCCGCTGAGGCGTCTCGAGGCTGATCACACCTCACCTCTGGAACTTCGAAAGGGTCCTTCACACCCTTGGTGCAAATCAAGAAGTTCCCCGACCTAGCCGTCTCCACTCGAGAGGAATCACGAGGGTCCGCCCACATCCATAGGAGCCCCGTTTCCGCCTCGTAGCTCGAGATGAGGGATCCTTTCCCTGCTTCGTCGGGAAAGAGTTCCTGGCATTCCCGTCGCATCTCAAGAGGAGGCCCTCTCAACAGGAACGGCGAGAGGAACTCCAGGGTCGTGCCACCATTCCAAGAGTCCCCCAGATGTCTCAGTCCATTCCAGAGGAACCTCTTTTCCCTTCACCGGCTCGTCTTTCACGCCGAGGATCGACTCACACCAAGGTGGCACGTGGCACAGCCCTGTGGGAAAGCCTCGTGGGAAAGCCTCGAGGGACAGCCTCGAGGGAAAGCCACAGATCCCTTGATCCACGTGACAGGAAGCGTGACACTACTGCTGCAGCTCAGGAGGAAAGCGCACGTGCATGCCCCCACTCGAGACGAGGCCTGACTCCCCTGGGGAGACTCAGAAGCACCCCAAGATCCATGGCAACACTGGAGAGGAATCCTCAGGTTCCGGCCCCGACTCCACACAAGGACTGAGGCCCCGGCATGGACGGGAGAGGAATCCCGAGAGGTCCCCTAGCAACTGGCATGGGGACTGGCCTTTCCTGAGGCCACCAGAGCGGGTCCCTGAGGTCCCCGTCGTAACTCGAGAAGACCTGCCGCAACTCGAGAAAATCCAGGAGGTTCTCCCGTCCAGGCGAGATGAGGCCCATTTCCGCTGAGGCGTCTCGAGGCTGATCACACCTCCCCTCTCGAACTTCGAAAGGGTCCTTCACACCCTTGGTGCAAATCAAGATGTTCCCCGACATACCCGACTCCACTCGAGAGGAATCACGAGGGTCCCGCCCACATCCAGAGGAGCCCCGTTTCCGCCTCGTAGCTCGAGATGAGGGATCCTTTCCCTGCTTCGTCGGGAAAGAGTTCCCGGCGTTCCCGTCGCATCTCAAGAGGAGGCCCTCTCAACAGGAACGGCGAGAGGAACTCCAGGGTCGTGCCACCATTCCAAGAGTCCCCCAGATGTCTCAGTCCATTCCAGAGGAACCTCTTTTCCCTTCACCGGCTCGTCTTTCACGCCGAGGATCGACTCACACCAAGGTGGCACGTGGCACAGCCCTGTGGGAAAGCCTCGTGGGAAAGCCTCGAGGGACAGCCTCGAGGGAAAGCCACAGATCCCTTGATCCACGTGACAGGAAGCGTGACACTACTGCTGCAGCTCGGGAGGAAAGCGCACGTGCATGCCCCCACTCGAGACGAGGCCTGACTCCCCTGGGGAGACTCAGAAGCAACCCAAGATCCATGGCAACACTGGAGAGGAATCCTCAGGTTCCGGCCCCGATTCCACACAAGGACTGAGGCCCCGGCATGGACGGGAGAGGAATCCCGAGAGGTCCCCTAGCAACTCGCATGGGGACTGGCCTTTCCTGAGGCCACCAGAGCGGGTCCCTGAGGTCCCCGTCGTAACTCGAGAAGACCTGCCGCAACTCGAGAAAATCCAGGAGGTTCTCCCGTCCAGGCGAGATGAGGCCCATTTCCGCTGAGGCGTCTCGAGGCTGATCACACCTCCCCTCTGGAACTTCGAAAGGGTCCTTCACACCCTTGGTGCAAATCAACAAGTTCCCCGACCTAGCCGTCTCCACTCGAGAGGAATCACGAGGGTCCCGCCCACATCCATAGGAGCCCCGTTTCCGCCTCGTAGCTCGAGATGAGGGATCCTTTCCCTGCTTCGTCGGGAAAGAGTTCCCGGCGTTCCCGTCGCATCTCAAGAGGAGGCCCTCTCAACAGGAACGGCGAGAGGACCTCCAGGGTCGTGCCACCATTCCAAGAGTCCCCCAGATGTCTCAGTCCATTCCAGAGGAACCTCTTTTCCCTTCACCGGCTCGTCTTTCACGCCGAGGATCGACTCACACCAAGGTGGCACGTGGCACAGCCCTGTGGGAAAGCCTCGTGGGAAAGCCTCGAGGGACAGCCTCGAGGGAAAGCCACAGATCCCTTGATCCACGTGACAGGAAGCGTGACACTACTGCTGCAGCTCGGCAGGAAAGCGCACGTGCATGCCCCCACTCGAGACGAGGCCTGACTCCCCTGGGGAGACTCAGAAGCACCCCAAGATCCATGGCAACACTGGAGAGGAATCCTCAGGTTCCGGCCCCGACTCCACACAAGGACTGAGGCCCCGGCATGGACGGGAGAGGAATCCCGAGAGGTCCCCTAGCAACTCGCATGGGGACTGGCCTTTCCTGAGGCCACCAGAGCGGGTCCCTGAGGTCCCCGTCGTAACTCGAGAAGACCTGCCGCAACTCGAGAAAATCCAAGAGGTTCTCCCCTCCAGGCGAGATGAGGCCCATTTCCGCTGAGGTGTCTCGAGGCTGATCACACCTCCCCTCTGGAACTTCGAAAGGGTCCTTCACACCCTTGGTGCAAATCAAGAAGTTCCCCGACCTAGCCGTCTCCACTCGAGAGGAATCACGAGGGTCCCGCCCACATCCAGAGGAGCCCCGTTTCCGCCTCGTAGCTCGAGATGAGGGATCCTTTCCCTGCTTCGTCGGGAAAGAGTTCCCGGCCTTCCCGTCGCATCTCAAGAGGAGGCCCTCTCAACAGGAACGGCGAGAGGACCTCCAGGGTCGTGCCACCATTCCAAGAGTCCCCCAGATGTCTCAGTCCATTCCAGAGGAACCTCTTTTCCCTTCACCGGCTCGTCTTTCACGCCGAGGATCGACTCACACCAAGGTGGCACGTGGCACAGCCCTGTGGGAAAGCCTCGTGGGAAAGCCTCGAGGGACAGCCTCGAGGGAAAGCCACAGATCCCTTGATCCACGTGACAGGAAGCGTGACACTACTGCTGCAGCTCGGGAGGAAAGCGCACGTGCATGCCCCCACTCGAGACGAGGCCTGACTCCCCTGGGGAGACTCAGAAGCACCCCAAGATCCATGGCAACACTGGAGAGGAAAACTCAGGCTCCGGCCCCGACTCCACACAAGGACTGATGCCCCGGCATGGACGGCAGAGGAATCCCGAGAGGTCCCCTAGCAACTGGCATGGGGACTGGCCTTTCCTGAGGCCACCAGAGCGGGTCCCTGAGGTCCCCGTCGTAACTCGAGAAGACCTGCCGCAACTCGAGAAAATCCAGGAGGTTCTCCCGTCCAGGCGAGATGAGGCCCATTTCCGCTGAGGCGTCTCGAGGCTGATCACACCTCCCCTCTGGAACTTCGAAAGGGTCCTTCACACCCTTGGTGCAAATCAAGATGTTCTCCGACATACCCGACTCCACTCGAGAGGAATCACGAGGGTCCCGCCCACATCCATAGGAGCCCCGTTTCCGCCTCGTAGCTCGAGATGAGGGATCCTTTCCCTGCTTCGTCGGGAAAGAGTTCCCGGCCTTCCCGTCGCATCTCAAGAGGAGGCCCTCTCAACAGGAACGGCGAGAGGACCTCCAGGGTCGTGCCACCATTCCAAGAGTCCCCCAGATGTCTCAGTCCATTCCAGAGGAACCTCTTTTCCCTTCACCGGCTCGTCTTTCACGCCGAGGATCGACTCACACCAAGGTGGCACGTGGCACAGCCCTGTGGGAAAGCCTCGTGGGAAAGCCTCGAGGGAAAGCCACAGATCCCTTGATCCACGTGACAGGAAGCGTGACACTACTGCTGCAGCTCGGCAGGAAAGCGCACGTGCATGCCCCCACTCGAGACGAGGCCTGACTCCCCTGGGGAGACTCAGAAGCACCCCAAGATCCATGGCAACACTGGAGAGGAATCCTCAGGTTCCGGCCCCGAATACACACAAGGACTGAGGCCCCGGCATGGACGGGAGAGGAATCCCGAGAGGTCCCCTAGCAACTCGCATGGGGACTGGCCTTTCCTGAGGCCACCAGAGCGGGTCCCTGAGATCCCCGTCGTAACTCGAGAAGACCTGCCGCAACTGGAGAAAATCCAGTAGGTTCTCCCCTCCAGGCGAGATGAGGCCCATTTCCGCTGAGGCGTCTCGAGGCTGATCACACCTCCCCACTGGAACTTCGAAAGGGTCCTTCACACCCTTGGTGCAAATCAAGATGTTCCCCGACATACCCGACTCCACTCGAGAGGAATCACGAGGGTCCCGCCCACATCCAGAGGAGCCCCGTTTCCGCCTCGTAGCTCGAGATGAGGGATCCTTTCCCTGCTTCGTCGGGAAAGAGTTCCCGGCGTTCCCGTCGCATCTCAAGAGGAGGCCCTCTCAACAGGAACGGCGAGAGGAACTCCAGGGTCGTGCCACCATTCCAAGAGTCCCCCAGATGTCTCAGTCCATTCCAGAGGAACCTCTTTTCCCTTCACCGGCTCGTCTTTCACGCCGAGGATCGACTCACACCAAGGTGGCACGTGGCACAGCCCTGTGGGAAAGCCTCGTGGGAAAGCCTCGAGGGACAGCCTCGAGGGAAAGCCACAGATCCCTTGATCCACGTGACAGGAAGCGTGACACTACTGCTGCAGCTCGGGAGGAAAGCGCACGTGCATGCCCCCACTCGAGACGAGGCCTGACTCCCCTGGGGAGACTCAGAAGCACCCCAAGATCCATGGCAACACTGGAGAGGAATCCTCAGGTTCCGGCCCCGACTCCACACAAGGACTGAGGCCCCGGCATGGACGGGAGAGGAATCCCGAGAGGTCCCCTAGCAACTCGCATGGGGACTGGCCTTTCCTGAGGCCACCAGAGCGGGTCCCTGAGGTCCCCGTCGTAACTCGAGAAGACCTGCCGCAACTCGAGAAAATCCAAGAGGTTCTCCCCTCCAGGCGAGATGAGGCCCATTTCCGCTGAGGCGTCTCGAGGCTGATCACACCTCACCTCTGGAACTTCGAAAGGGTCCTTCACACCCTTGGTGCAAATCAAGAAGTTCCCCGACCTAGCCGTCTCCACTCGAGAGGAATCACGAGGGTCCGCCCACATCCAGAGGAGCCCCGTTTCCGCCTCGTAGCTCGAGATGAGGGATCCTTTCCCTGCTTCGTCGGGAAAGAGTTCCCGGCGTTCCCGTCGCATCTCAAGAGGAGGCCCTCTCAACAGGAACGCCGAGAGGAACTCCAGGGTCGTGCCACCATTCCAAGAGTCCCCCAGATGTCTCAGTCCATTCCAGAGGAACCTCTTTTCCCTTCACCGGCTCGTCTTTCACGCCGAGGATCGACTCACACCAAGGTGGCACGTGGCACAGCCCTGTGGGAAAGCCTCGTGGGAAAGCCTCGAGGGACAGCCTCGAGGGAAAGCCACAGATCCCTTGATCCACGTGACAGGAAGCGTGACACTACTGCTGCAGCTCATGAGGAAAGCGCACGTGCATGCCCCCACTCGAGACGAGGCCTGACTCCCCTGGGGAGACTCAGAAGCACCCCAAGATCCATGGCAACACTGGAGAGGAATCCTCAGGTTCCGGCCCCGACTCCACACAAGGACTGAGGCCCCGGCATGGACGGGAGAGGAATCCCGAGAGGTCCCCTAGCAACTCGCATGGGGACTGGCCTTTCCTGAGGCCACCAGAGCGGGTCCCTGAGGTCCCCGTCGTAACTCGAGAAGACCTGCCGCAACTCGAGAAAATCCAAGAGGTTCTCCCCTCCAGGCGAGATGAGGCCCATTTCCGCTGAGGCGTCTCGAGGCTGATCACACCTCCCCTCTGGAACTTCGAAAGGGTCCTTCACACCCTTGGTGCAAATCAAGAAGTTCCCCGACATACCCGTCTCCACTCGAGAGGAATCACGAGGGTCCCGCCCACATCCAGAGGAGCCCCGTTTCCGCCTCGTAGCTCGAGATGAGGGATCCTTTCCCTGCTTCGTCGGGAAAGAGTTCCCGGCCTTCCCGTCGCATCTCAAGAGGAGGCCCTCTCAACAGGAACGGCGAGAGGACCTCCAGGGTCGTGCCACCATTCCAAGAGTCCCCCAGATGTCTCAGTCCTTTCCAGAGGAACCTCTTTTCCCTTCACCGGCTCGTCTTTCACGCCGAGGATCGACTCACACCAAGGTGGCACGTGGCACAGCCCTGTGGGAAAGCCTCGTGGGAAAGCCTCGAGGGACAGCCTCGAGGGAAAGCCACAGATCCCTTGATCCACGTGACAGGAAGCGTGACACTACTGCTGCAGCTCGGGAGGAAAGCGCACGTGCATGCCCCCACTCGAGACGAGGCCTGACTCCCCTGGGGAGACTCAGAAGCACCCCAAGATCCATGGCAACACTGGAGAGGAAACCTCAGGCTCCGGCCCCGACTCCACACAAGGACTGATGCCCCGGCATGGACGGCAGAGGAATCCCGAGAGGTCCCCTAGCAACTCGCATGGGGACTGGCCTTTCCTGAGGCCACCAGAGCGGGTCCCTGAGGTTCCCATCGTAACTCGAGAAGACCTGCCGCAACTCGAGAAAATCCAAGAGGTTCTCCCCTCCAGGCGAGATGAGGCCCATTTCCGCTGAGGCGTCTCGAGGCTGATCACACCTCCCCTCTGGAACTTCGAAAGGGTCCTTCACACCCTTGGTGCAAATCAAGAAGTTCCCCGACCTAGCCGTCTCCACTCGAGAGGAATCACGAGGGTCCCGCCCACATCCAGAGGAGCCCCGTTTCCGCCTCGTAGCTCGAGATGAGGGATCCTTTCCCTGCTTCGTCGGGAAAGAGTTCCCGGCGTTCCCGTCGCATCTCAAGAGGAGGCCCTCTCAACAGGAACGGCGAGAGGAACTCCAGGGTCGTGCCACCATTCCAAGAGTCCCCCAGATGTCTCAGTCCATTCCAGAGGAACCTCTTTTCCCTTCACCGGCTCGTCTTCCACGCCGAGCATCGACTCCCACCAAGGTGGCACGTGGCACAGCCCTGTGGGAAAGCCTCGTGGGAAAGCCTTGAGGGACAGCCTCGAGGGAAAGCCACAGATCCCTTGATCCACGTGACAGGAAGCGTGACACTACTGCTGCAGCTCGGGAGGAAAGCGCACGTGCATGCCCCCACTCGAGACGAGGCCTGACTCCCCTGGGGAGACTCAGAAGCACCCCAAGATCCATGGCAACACTGGAGAGGAATCCTCAGGTTCCGGCCCCGACTCCACACAAGGACTGAGGCCCCGGCATGGACGGGAGAGGAATCCCGAGAGGTCCCCTAGCAACTCGCATGGGGACTGGCCTTTCCTGAGGCCACCAGAGGGGGTCCCTGAGGTCCCCGTCGTAACTCGAGAAGACCTGCCGCAACTCGAGAAAATCCAGGAGGTTCTCCCCTCCAGGCGAGATGAGGCCCATTTCGGCTGAGGCGTCTAGAGGCTGATCACACCTCACCTCTGGAACTTCGAAAGGCTCCTTCACACCCTTGGTGCAAATCAAGAAGTTCCCCGACCTAGCCGTCTCCACTCGAGAGGAATCACGAGGGTCCCGCCCACATCCAGAGGAGCCCCGTTTCCGCCTCGTAGCTCGAGATGAGGGATCCTTTCCCTGCTTCGTCGGGAAAGAGTTCCCGGCGTTCCCGTCGCATCTCAAGAGGAGGCCCACTCAACAGGAACGGCGAGAGGAACTCCAGGGTCGTGCCACCATTCCAAGAGTCCCCCAGATGTCTCAGTCCATTCCAGAGGAACCTCTTTTCCCTTCACCGGCTCGTCTTCCACGCCGAGCATCGACTCCCACCAAGGTGGCACGTGGCACAGCCCTGTGGGAAAGCCTCGTGGGAAAGCCTCGAGGGACAGCCTCGAGGGAAAGCCACAGATCCCTTGATCCACGTGACAGGAAGCGTGACACTACTGCTGCAGCTCGGGAGGAAAGCGCACGTGCATGCCCCCACTCGAGACGAGGCCTGACTCCCCTGGGGAGACTCAGAAGCACCCCAAGATCCACGGCAACACTGGAGAGGAATCCTCAGGTTCCGGCCCCGACTCCACACAAGGACTGAGGCCCCGGCATGGACGGGAGAGGAATCCCGAGAGGTCCCCTAGCAACTCGCATGGGGACTGGCCTTTCCTGAGGCCACCAGAGCGGGTCCCTGAGGTCCCCGTCGTAACTCGAGAAGACCTGCCGCAACTCGAGAAAATCCAAGAGGTTCTCCCCTCCAGGCGAGATGAGGCCCATTTCCGCTGAGGCGTCTCGAGGCTGATCACACCTCACCTCTGGAACTTCGAAAGGGTCCTTCACACCCTTGGTGCAAATCAAGAAGTTCCCCGACCTACCCGTGTCCACTCGAGAGGAATCACGAGGGTCCCGCCCACATCCAGAGGAGCCCCGTTTCCGCCTCGTAGCTCGAGATGAGGGATCCTTTCCCTGCTTCGTCGGGAAAGAGTTCCCGGCCTTCCCGTCGCATCTCAAGAGGAGGCCCTCTCAACAGGAACGGCGAGAGGAACTCCAGGGTCGTGCCACCATTCCAAGAGTCCCCCAGATGTCTCAGTCCATTCCAGAGGAACCTCTTTTCCCTTCACCGGCTCGTCTTTCACGCCGAGGATCGACTCACACCAAGGTGGCACGTGGCACAGCCCTGTGGGAAAGCCTCGTGGGAAAGCCTCGAGGGACAGCCTCGAGGGAAAGCCACAGATCCCTTGATCCACGTGACAGGAAGCGTGACACTACTGCTACAGCTCGGGAGGAAAGCGCACGTGCATGCCCCCACTCGAGACGAGGCCTGACTCCCCTGGGGAGACTCAGAAGCACCCCAAATCCATGGCAACACTGGAGAGGAATCCTCAGGTTCCGGCCCCGACTCCACACAAGGACTGAGGCCCCGGCATGGACGGGAGAGGAATCCCGAGAGGTCCCCTAGCAACTGGCATGGGGACTGGCCTTTCCTGAGGCCACCAGAGCGGGTCCCTGAGGTCCCCGTCGTAACTCGAGAAGACCTGCCGCAACTGGAGAAAATCCAGGAGGTTCTCCCCTCCAGGCGAGATGAGGCCCATTTCCGCTGAGGCGTCTCGAGGCTGATCACACCTCCCCACTGGAACTTCGAAAGGGTCCTTCACACCCTTGGTGCAAATCAAGATGTTCCCCGACATACCCGACTCCACTCGAGAGGAATCACGTGGGTCCCGCCCACATCCAGAGGAGCCCCGTTTCCGCCTCGTAGCTCGAGATGAGGGATCCTTTCCCTGCTTCGTCGGGAAAGAGTTCCCGGCGTTCCCGTCGCATCTCAAGAGGAGGCCCTCTCAACAGGAACGGCGAGAGGAACTCCAGGGTCGTGCCACCATTCCAAGAGTCCCCCAGATGTCTCAGTCCATTCCAGAGGAACCTCTTTTCCCTTCACCGGCTCGTCTTCCACGCCGAACATCGACTCCCACCAAGGTGGCACGTGGCACAGCCCTGTGGGAAAGCCTCGTGGGAAAGCCTCGAGGGACAGCCTCGAGGGAAAGCCACAGATCCCTTGATCCACGTGACAGGAAGCGTGACACTACTGCTGCAGCTCGGCAGGAAAGCGCACGTGCATGCCCCCACTCGAGACGAGGCCTGACTCCCCTGGGGAGACTCAGAAGCACCCCAAGATCCATGGCAACACTGGAGAGGAATCCTCAGGTTCCGGCCCCGACTCCACACAAGGACTGAGGCCCCGGCATGGACGGGAGAGGAATCCCGAGAGGTCCCCTAGCAACTCGCATGGGGACTGGCCTTTCCTGAGGCCACCAGAGCGGGTCCCTGAGGTCCCCGTCGTAACTCGAGAAGACCTGCCGCAACTCGAGAAAATCCAAGAGGTTCTCCCCTCCAGGCGAGATGAGGCCCATTTCCGCTGAGGCGTCTCGAGGCTGATCACACCTCACCTCTGGAACTTCGAAAGGGTCCTTCACACCCTTGGTGCAAATCAAGAAGTTCCCCGACATACCCGTCTCCACTCGAGAGGAATCACGAGGGTCCCGCCCACATCCAGAGGAGCCCCGTTTCCGCCTCGTAGCTCGAGATGAGGGATCCTTTCCCTGCTTCGTCGGGAAAGAGTTCCCGGCGTTCCCGTCGCATCTCAAGAGGAGGCCCTCTCAACAGGAACGGCGAGAGGAACTCCAGGGTCGTGCCACCATTCCAAGAGTCCCCCAGATGTCTCAGTCCATTCCAGAGGAACCTCTTTTCCCTTCACCGGCTCGTCTTTCATGCCGAGGATCGACTCACACCAAGGTGGCACGTGGCACAGCCCTGTGGGAAAGCCTCGTGGGAAAGCCTCGAGGGACAGCCTCGAGGGAAAGCCACAGATCCCTTGATCCACGTGACAGGAAGCGTGACACTACTGCTGCAGCTCGGGAGGAAAGCGCACGTGCATGCCCCCACTCGAGACGAGGCCTGACTCCCCTGGGGAGACTCAGAAGCACCCCAAGATCCATGGCAACACTGGAGAGGAATCCTCAGGTTCCGGCCCCGACTCCACACAAGGACTGAGGCCCCGGCATGGACGGGAGAGGAATCCCGAGAGGTCCCCTAGCAACTCGCATGGGGACTGGCCTTTCCTGAGGCCACCAGAGCGGGTCCCTGAGGTCCCCGTCGTAACTCGAGAAGACCTGCCGCAACTCGAGAAAATCCAGGAGGTTCTCCCGTCCAGGCGAGATGAGGCCCATTTCCGCTGAGGCGTCTCGAGGCTGATCACACCTCCCCTCTCGAACTTCGAAAGGGTCCTTCACACCCTTGGTGCAAATCAAGATGTTCCCCGACATACCCGACTCCACTCGAGAGGAATCACGAGGGTCCCGCCCACATCCAGAGGAGCCCCGTTTCCGCCTCGTAGCTCGAGATGAGGGATCCTTTCCCTGCTTCGTCGGGAAAGAGTTCCCGGCGTTCCCGTCGCATCTCAAGAGGAGGCCCTCTCAACAGGAACGCCGAGAGGAACTCCAGGGTCGTGCCACCATTCCAAGAGTCCCCCAGATGTCTCAGTCCATTCCAGAGGAACCTCTTTTCCCTTCACCGGCTCGTCTTTCACGCCGAGGATCGACTCACACCAAGGTGGCACGTGGCACAGCCCTGTGGGAAAGCCTCGTGGGAAAGCCTCGAGGGACAGCCTCGAGGGAAAGCCACAGATCCCTTGATCCACGTGACAGGAAGCGTGACACTACTGCTGCAGCTCGGGAGGAAAGCGCACGTGCATGCCCCCACTCGAGACGAGGCCTGACTCCCCTGGGGAGACTCAGAATCACCCCAAGATCCATGGCAACACTGGAGAGGAATCCTCAGGTTCCGGCCCCGACTCCACACAAGGACTGAGGCCCCGGCATGGACGGGAGAGGAATCCCGAGAGGTCCCCTAGCAACTGGCATGGGGACTGGCCTTTCCTGAGGCCACCAGAGCGGGTCCCTGAGGTCCCCGTCGTAACTCGAGAAGACCTGCCGCAACTCGAGAAAATCCAGGAGGTTCTCCCGTCCAGGCGAGATGAGGCCCATTTCCGCTGAGGCGTCTCGAGGCTGATCACACCTCCCCTCTCGAACTTCGAAAGGGTCCTTCACACCCTTGGTGCAAATCAAGATGATCCCCGACATACCCGACTCCACTCGAGAGGAATCACGAGGGTCCCGCCCACATCCAGAGGAGCCCCGTTTCCGCCTCGTAGCTCGAGATGAGGGATCCTTTCCCTGCTTCGTCGGGAAAGAGTTCCCGGCGTTCCCGTCGCATCTCAAGAGGAGGCCCTCTCAACAGGAACGGCGAGAGGAACTCCAGGGTCGTGCCACCATTCCAAGAGTCCCCCAGATGTCTCAGTCCATTCCAGAGGAACCTCTTTTCCCTTCACCGGTTCGTCTTTCACGCCGAGGATCGACTCACACCAAGGTGGCACGTGGCACAGCCCTGTGGGAAAGCCTCGTGGGAAAGCCTCGAGGGACAGCCTCGAGGGAAAGCCACAGATCCCTTGATCCACGTGACAGGAAGCGTGACACTACTGCTGCAGCTCGGGAGGAAAGCGCACGTGCATGCCCCCACTCGAGACGAGGCCTGAGTCCCCTGGGGAGACTCAGAAGCACCCCAAGATCCATGGCAACACTGGAGAGGAATCCTCAGGTTCCGGCCCCGACTCCACACAAGGACTGAGGCCCCGGCATGGACGGGAGAGGAATCCCGAGAGGTCCCCTAGCAACTCGCATGGGGACTGGCCTTTCCTGAGGCCACCAGAGCGGGTCCCTGAGGTCCCCGTCGTAACTCGAGAAGACCTGCCGCAACTCGAGAAAATCCAAGAGGTTCTCCCCTCCAGGCGAGATGAGGCCCATTTCCGCTGAGGCGTCTCGAGGTTGATCACACCTCCCCTCTGGAACTTCGAAAGGGTCCTTCACACCCTTGGTGCAAATCAAGAAGTTCCCCGACCTAGCCGTCTCCACTCGAGAGGAATCACGAGGGTCCCGCCCACATCCAGAGGAGCCCCGTTTCCGCCTCGTAGCTCGAGATGAGGGATCCTTTCCCTGCTTCGTCGGGAAAGAGTTCCCGGCCTTCCCGTCGCATCTCAAGAGGAGGCCCTCTCAACAGGAACGGCGAGAGGACCTCCAGGGTCGTGCCACCATTCCAAGAGTCCCCCAGATGTCTCAGTCCATTCCAGAGGAACCTCTTTTCCCTTCACCGGCTCGTCTTTCACGCCGAGGATCGACTCACACCAAGGTGGCACGTGGCACAGCCCTGTGGGAAAGCCTCGTGGGAAAGCCTCGAGGGACAGCCTCGAGGGAAAGCCACAGATCCCTTGATCCACGTGACAGGAAGCGTGACACTACTGCTGCAGCTCGGGAGGAAAGCGCACGTGCATGCCCCCACTCGAGACGAGGCCTGACTCCCCTGGGGAGACTCAGAAGCACCCCAAGATCCATGGCAACACTGGAGAGGAATCCTCAGGTTCCGGCCCCGACTCCACACAAGGACTGAGGCCCCGGCATGGACGGGAGAGGAATCCCGAGAGGTCCCCTAGCTACTCGCATGGGGACTGGCCTTTCCTGAGGCCACCAGAGCGGGTCCCTGAGGTCCCCGTCGTAACTCGAGAAGACCTGCCGCAACTCGAGAAAATCCAAGAGGTTCTCCTCTCCAGGCGAGATGAGGCCCATTTCCGCTGAGGCGTCTCGAGGCTGATCACACCTCACCTCTGGAACTTCGAAAGGCTCCTTCACACCCTTGGTGCAAATCAAGAAGTTCCCCGACCTAGCCGTCTCCACTCGAGAGGAATCACGAGGGTCCCGCCCACATCCAGAGGAGCCCCGTTTCCGCCTCGTAGCTCGAGATGAGGGATCCTTTCCCTGCTTCGTCGGGAAAGAGTTCCCGGCGTTCCCGTCGCATCTCAAGAGGAGGCCCTCTCAACAGGAACGGCGAGAGGAACTCCAGGGTCGTGCCACCATTCCAAGAGTCCCCCAGATGTCTCAGTCCATTCCAGAGGAACCTCTTTTCCCTTCACCGGCTCGTCTTTCACGCCGAGGATCGACTCCCACCAAGGTGGCACGTGGCACAGCCCTGTGGGAAAGCCTCGTGGGAAAGCCTCGAGGGACAGCCTCGAGGGAAAGCCACAGATCCCTTGATCCACGTGACAGGAAGCGTGACACTACTGCTGCAGCTCGGGAGGAAAGCGCACGTGCATGCCCCCACTCGAGACGAGGCCTGACTCCCCTGGGGAGACTCAGAAGCACCCCAAGATCCATGGCAACACTGGAGATGAATCCTCAGGTTCCGGCCCCGAATCCACACAAGGACTGAGGCCCCGGCATGGACGGGAGAGGAATCCCGAGAGGTCCCCTAGCAACTGGCATGGGGACTGGCCTTTCCTGAGGCCACCAGAGCGGGTCCCTGAGGTCCCCGTCGTAACTCGAGAAGACCTGCCGCAACTCGAGAAAATCCAGGAGGTTCTCCCGTCCAGGCGAGATGAGGCCCATTTCCGCTGAGGCGTCTCGAGGCTGATCACACCTCCCCTCTCGAACTTCGAAAGGGTCCTTCACACCCTTGGTGCAAATCAAGATGTTCCCCGACATACCCGACTCCACTCGAGAGGAATCACGAGGGTCCCGCCCACATCCAGAGGAGCCCCGTTTCCGCCTCGTAGCTCGAGATGAGGGATCCTTTCCCTGCTTCGTCGGGAAAGAGTTCCCGGCGTTCCCGTCGCATCTCAAGAGGAGGCCCTCTCAACAGGAACGGCGAGAGGAACTCCAGGGTCGTGCCACCATTCCAAGAGTCCCCCAGATGTCTCAGTCCATTCCAGAGGAACCTCTTTTCCCTTCACCGGCTCGTCTTTCACGCCGAGGATCGACTCCCACCAAGGTGGCACGTGGCACAGCCCTGTGGGAAAGCCTCGTGGGAAAGCCTCGAGGGACAGCCTCGAGGGAAAGCCACAGATCCCTTGATCCACGTGACAGGAAGCGTGACACTACTGCTGCAGCTCGGGAGGAAAGCGCACGTGCATGCCCCCACTCGAGACGAGGCCTGACTCCCCTGGGGAGACTCAGAAGCACCCCAAGATCCATGGCAACACTGGAGATGAATCCTCAGGTTCCGGCCCCGACTCCACACAAGGACTGAGGCCCCGGCATGGACGGGAGAGGAATCCCGAGAGGTCCCCTATCAACTGGCATGGGGACTGGCCTTTCCTGAGGCCACCAGAGCGGGTCCCTGAGGTCCCCGTCGTAACTCGAGAAGATCTGCCGCAACTCGAGAAAATCCAGGAGGTTCTCCCGTCCAGGCGAGATGAGGCCCATTTCCGCTGAGGCGTCTCGAGGCTGATCACACCTCCCCTCTCGAACTTCGAAAGGGTCCTTCACACCCTTGGTGCAAATCAAGATGTTCCCCGACATACCCGACTCCACTCGAGAGGAATCACGAGGGTCCCGCCCACATCCAGAGGAGCCCCGTTTCCGCCTCGTAGCTCGAGATGAGGGATCCTTTCATTGCTTCGTCGGGAAAGAGTTCCCGGCGTTCCCGTCGCATCTCAAGAGGAGGCCCTCTCAACAGGAACGGCGAGAGGAACTCCAGGGTCGTGCCACCATTCCAAGAGTCCCACAGATGTCTCAGTCCATTCCAGAGGAACCTCTTTTCCCTTCACCGGCTCGTCTTTCACGCCGAGGATCGACTCACACCAAGGTGGCACGTGGCACAGCCCTGTGGGAAAGCCTCGTGGGAAAGCCTCGAGGGACAGCCTCGAGGGAAAGCCACAGATCCCTTGATCCACGTGACAGGAAGCGTGACACTACTGCTGCAGCCCGGGAGGAAAGCGCACGTGCATGCCCCCACTCGAGACGAGGCCTGACTCCCCTGGGGAGACTCAGAAGCACCCCAAGATCCATGGCAACACTGGAGAGGAATCCTCAGGTTCCGGCCCCGACTCCACACAAGGACTGAGGCCCCGGCATGGACGGGAGAGGAATCCCGAGAGGTCCCCTAGCAACTCGCATGGGGACTGGCCTTTCCTGAGGCCACCAGAGCGGGTCCCTGAGGTCCCCGTCGTAACTCGAGAAGACCTGCCGGAACTCGAGAAAATCCAAGAGGTTCTCCTCTCCAGGCGAGATGAGGCCCATTTCCGCTGAGGCGTCTCGAGGCTGATCACACCTCACCTCTGGAACTTCGAAAGGCTCCTTCACACCCTTGGTGCAAATCAAGAAGTTCCCCGACCTAGCCATCTCCACTCGAGAGGAATCACGAGGGTCCCGCCCACATCCAGAGGAGCCCCGTTTCCGCCTCGTAGCTCGAGATGAGGGATCCTTTCCCTGCTTCGTCGGGAAAGAGTTCCCGGCGTTCCCGTCGCATCTCAAGAGGAGGCCCTCTCAACAGGAACGGCGAGAGGAACTCCAGGGTCGTGCAACCATTCCAAGAGTCCCCCAGATGTCTCAGTCCATTCCAGAGGAACCTCTTTTCCCTTCACCGGCTCGTCTTTCACGCCGAGGATCGACTCCCACCAAGGTGGCACGTGGCACAGCCCTGTGGGAAAGCCTCGTGGGAAAGCCTCGAGGGACAGCCTCGAGGGAAAGCCACAGATCCCTTGATCCACGTGACAGGAAGCGTGACACTACTGCTGCAGCTCGGGAGGAAAGCGCACGTGCATGCCCCCACTCGAGACGAGGCCTGACTCCCCTGGGGAGACTCAGAAGCACCCCAAGATCCATGGCAACACTGGAGAGGAATCCTCAGGTTCCGGCCCCGACTCCACACAAGGACTGAGGCCCCGGCATGGACGGGAGAGGAATCCCGAGAGGTCCCCTAGCAACTCGCATGGGGACTGGCCTTTCCTGAGGCCACCAGAGCGGGTCCCTGAGGTCCCCGTCGTAACTCGAGAAGACCTGCCGCAACTCGAGAAAATCCAGGAGGTTCTCCCGTCCAGGCGAGATGAGGCCCATTTCCGCTGAGGCGTCTCGAGGCTGATCACACCTCCCCTCTCGAACTTCGAAAGGGTCCTTCACACCCTTGGTGCAAATCAAGATGTTCCCCGACATACCCGACTCCACTCGAGAGGAATCACGAGGGTCCCGCCCACATCCAGAGGAGCCCCGTTTCCGCCTCGTAGCTCGAGATGAGGGATCCTTTCCCTGCTTCGTCGGGAAAGAGTTCCCGGCGTTCCCGTCGCATCTCAAGAGGAGGCCCTCTCAACAGGAACGGCGAGAGGAACTCCAGGGTCGTGCCACCATTCCAAGAGTCCCCCAGATGTCTCAGTCCATTCCAGAGGAACCTCTTTTCCCTTCACCGGCTCGTCTTTCACGCCGAGGATCGACTCACACCAAGGTGGCACGTGGCACAGCCCTGTGGGAAAGCCTCGTGGGAAAGCCTCGAGGGACAGCCTCGAGGGAAGGCCACAGATCCCTTGATCCACGTGACAGGAAGCGTGACACTACTGCTGCAGCTCGGGAGGAAAGCGCACGTGCATGCCCCCACTCGAGACGAGGCCTGACTCCCCTGGGGAGACTCAGAAGCACCCCAAGATCCATGGCAACACTGGAGAGGAATCCTCAGGTTCCGGCCCCGACTCCACACAAGGACTGAGGCCCCGGCATGGACGGGAGAGGAATCCCGAGAGGTCCCCTAGCAACTTGCATGGGGACTGGCCTTTCCTGAGGCCACCAGAGCGGGTCCCTGAGGTCCCCGTCGTAACTCGAGAAGACCTGCCGCAACTCGAGAAAATCCAAGAGGTTCTCCCCTCCAGGCGAGATGAGGCCCATTTCCGCTGAGGCGTCTCGAGGCTGATCACACCTCACCTCTGGAACTTCGAAAGGGTCCTTCACACCCTTGGTGCAAATCAAGAAGTTCCCCGACCTAGCCGTCTCCACTCGAGAGGAATCACGAGGGTCCCGCCCACATCCAGAGGAGCCCCGTTTCCGCCTCGTAGCTCGAGATGAGGGATCCTTTCCCTGCTTCGTCGGGAAAGAGTTCCCGGCGTTCCCGTCGCATCTCAAGAGGAGGCCCTCTCAACAGGAACGGCGAGAGGAACTCCAGGGTCGTGCCACCATTCCAAGAGTCCCCCAGATGTCTCAGTCCATTCCAGAGGAACCTCTTTTCCCTTCACCGGCTCGTCTTTCACGCCGAGGATCGACTCACACCAAGGTGGCACGTGGCACAGCCCTGTGGGAAAGCCTCGTGGGAAAGCCTCGAGGGACAGCCTAGAGGGAAAGCCACAGATCCCTTGATCCACGTGACAGGAAGCGTGACACTACTGCTGCAGCTCGGGAGGAAAGCGCACGTGCATGCCCCCACTCGAGACGAGGCCTGACTCCCGTGGGGAGACTCAGAAGCACCCCAAGATCCATGGCAACACTGGAGAGGAATCCTCAGGTTCCGGCCCCGACTCCACACAAGGACTGAGGCCCCGGCATGGACGGGAGAGGAATCCCGAGAGGTCCCCTAGCAACTGGCATGGGGACTGGCCTTTCCTGAGGCCACCAGAGCGGGTCCCTGAGGTCCCCGTCGTAACTCGAGAAGACCTGCCGCAACTCGAGAAAATCCAGGAGGTTCTCCCGTCCAGGCGAGATGAGGCCCATTTCCGCTGAGGCGTCTCGAGGCTGATCACACCTCCTCTCTCGAACTTCGAAAGGGTCCTTCACACCCTTGGTGCAAATCAAGATGTTCCCCGACATACCCGACTCCACTCGAGAGGAATCACGAGGGTCCCGCCCACATCCAGAGGAGCCCCGTTTCCGCCTCGTAGCTCGAGATGAGGGATCCTTTCCCTGCTTCGTCGGGAAAGAGTTCCCGGCGTTCCCGTCGCATCTCAAGAGGAGGCCCTCTCAACAGGAACGGCGAGAGGAACTCCAGGGTCGTGCCACCATTCCAAGAGTCCCCCAGATGTCTCAGTCCATTCCAGAGGAACCTCTTTTCCCTTCACCGGTTCGTCTTTCACGCCGAGGATCGACTCACACCAAGGTGGCACGTGGCACAGCCCTGTGGGAAAGCCTCGTGGGAAAGCCTCGAGGGACAGCCTCGAGGGAAAGCCACAGATCCCTTGATCCACGTGACAGGAAGCGTGACACTACTGCTGCAGCTCGGGAGGAAAGCGCACGAGCATGCCCCCACTCGAGACGAGGCCTGACTCCCCTGGGGAGACTCAGAAGCACCCCAAGATCCATGGCAACACTGGAGAGGAATCCTCAGGTTCCGGCCCCGACTCCACACAAGGACTGAGGCCCCGGCATGGACGGGAGAGGAATCCCGAGAGGTCCCCTAGCAACTCGCATGGGGACTGGCCTTTCCTGAGGCCACCAGAGCGGGTCCCTGAGGTCCCCGTCGTAACTCAAGAAGACCTGCCGCAACTCGAGAAAATCCAAGAGGTTCTCCCCTCCAGGCGAGATGAGGCCCATTTCCGCTGAGGCGTCTCGAGGCTGATCACACCTCACCTCTGGAACTTAGAAAGGCTCCTTCACACCCTTGGTGCAAATCAAGAAGTTCCCCGACCTAGCCGTCTCCACTCGAGAGGAATCACGAGGGTCCCGCCCACATCCAGAGGAGCCCCGTTTCCGCCTCGTAGCTCGAGATGAGGGATCCTTTCCCTGCTTCGTCGGGAAAGAGTTCCCGGCCTTCCCGTCGCATCTCAAGAGGAGGCCCTCTCAACAGGAACGGCGAGAGGACCTCCAGGGTCGTGCCACCATTCCAAGAGTCCCCCAGATGTCTCAGTCCATTCCAGAGGAACCTCTTTTCCCTTCACCGGCTCGTCTTTCACGCCGAGGATCGACTCACCCCAAGGTGGCACGTGGCACAGCCCTGTGGGAAAGCCTCGTGGGAAAGCCTCGAGGGACAGCCTCGAGGGAAAGCCACAGATCCCTTGATCCACGTGACAGGAAGCGTGACACTACTGCTGCAGCTCGGGAGGAAAGCGCACGTGCATGCCCCCACTCGAGACGAGGCCTGACTCCCCTGGGGAGACTCAGAAGCACCCCAAGATCCATGGCAACACTGGAGAGGAATCCTCAGGTTCCGGCCCCGACTCCACACAAGGACTGAGGCCCCGGCATGGACGGGAGAGGAATCCCGAGAGGTCCCCTAGCAACTCGCATGGGGACTGGCCTTTCCTGAGGCCACCAGAGCGGGTCCCTGAGGTCCCCGTCGTAACTCGAGAAGACCTGCCGCAACTCGAGAAAATCCAAGAGGTTCTCCTCTCCAGGCGAGATGAGGCCCATTTCCGCTGAGGCGTCTCGAGGCTGATCACACCTCACCTCTGGAACTTCGAAAGGGTCCTTCACACCCTTGGTGCAAATCAAGAAGTTCCCCGACCTAGCCGTCTCCACTCGAGAGGAATCACGAGGGTCCCGCCCACATCCAGAGGAGCCCCGTTTCCGCCTCGTAGCTCGAGATGAGGGATCCTTTCCCTGCTTCGTCGGGAAAGAGTTCCCGGCGTTCCCGTCGCATCTCAAGAGGAGGCCCTCTCAACAGGAACGGCGAGAGGAACTCCAGGGTCGTGCCACCATTCCAAGAGTCCCCCAGATGTCTCAGTCCATTCCAGAGGAACCTCTTTTCCCTTCACCGGCTCGTCTTTCACGCCGAGGATCGACTCCCACCAAGGTGGCACGTGGCACAGCCCTGTGGGAAAGCCTCGTGGGAAAGCCTCGAGGGACAGCCTCGAGGGAAAGCCACAGATCCCTTGATCCACGTGACAGGAAGCGTGACACTACTGCTGCAGCTCGGGAGGAAAGCGCACGTGCATGCCCCTACTCGAGACGAGGCCTGACTCCCCTGGGGAGACTCAGAAGCACCCCAAGATCCATGGCAACACTGGAGATGAATCCTCAGGTTCGGCCCCGAGTCCACACAAGGACTGAGGCCCCGGAATGGACGGGAGAGGAATCCCGAGAGGTCCCCTAGCAACTCGCATGGGGACTGGCCTTTCCTGAGGCCACCAGAGCGGGTCCCTGAGGTCCCCATCGTAACTCGAGAAGACCTGCCGCAACTCGAGAAAATCCAGGAGGTTCTCCCCTCCAGGCGAGATGAGGCCCATTTCCGCTGAGGCGTCTCGAGGCTGATCACACCTCACCTCTGGAACTTCGAAAGGGTCCTTCACACCCTTGGTGTAAATCAAGAAGTTCACCGACCTACCCGTCTCCACTCGAGAGGAATCACGAGGGTCCCGCCCACATCCAGAGGAGCCCCGTTTCCGCCTCGTAGCTCGAGATGAGGGATCCTTTCCCTGCTTCGTCGGGAAAGAGTTCCCGGCCTTCCCGTCGCATCTCAAGAGGAGGCCCTCTCAACAGGAACGGCGAGAGGACCTCCAGGGTCGTGCCACCATTCCAAGAGTCCCCCAGATGTCTCAGTCCATTCCAGAGGAACCTCTTTTCCCTTCACCGGCTCGTCTTTCACGCCGAGGATCGACTCACACCAAGGTGGCACGTGGCACAGCCCTGTGGGAAAGCCTCGTGGGAAAGCCTCGAGGGACAGCCTCGAGGGAAAGCCACAGATCCCTTGATCCACGTGACAGGAAGCGTGACACTACTGCTGCAGCTCGGGAGGAAAGCGCACGTGCATGCCCCCACTCGAGACGAGGCCTGACTCCCCTGGGGAGACTCAGAAGCACCCCAAGATCCATGGCAACACTGGAGAGGAATCCTCAGGTTCCGGCCCCGACTCCACACAAGGACTGAGGCCCCGGCATGGACGGGAGAGGAATCCCGAGAGGTCCCCTAGCAACTGGCATGGGGACTGGCCTTTCCTGAGGCCACCAGAGCGGGTCCCTGAGGTCCCCGTCGTAACTCGAGAAGACCTGCCGCAACTCGAGAAAATCCAGGAGGTTCTCCTGTCCAGGCGAGATGAGGCCCATTTCCGCTGAGGCGTCTCGAGGCTGATCACACCTCCCCTCTCGAACTTCGAAAGGGTCCTTCACACCCTTGGTGCAAATCAAGATGTTCCCCGACATACCCGACTCCACTCGAGAGGAATCACGAGGGTCCCGCCCACATCCAGAGGAGCCCCGTTTCCGCCTCGTAGCTCGAGATGAGGGATCCTTTCCCTGCTTCGTCGGGAAAGAGTTCCCGGCGTTCCCGTCGCATCTCAAGAGGAGGCCCTCTCAACAGGAACGGCGAGAGGAACTCCAGGGTCGTGCCACCATTCCAAGAGTCCCCCAGATGTCTCAGTCCATTCCAGAGGAACCTCTTTTCCCTTCACCGGTTCGTCTTTCACGCCGAGGATCGACTCACACCAAGGTGGCACGTGGCACAGCCCTGTGGGAAAGCCTCGTGGGAAAGCCTCGAGGGACAGCCTCGAGGGAAAGCCACAGATCCCTTGATCCACGTGACAGGAAGCGTGACACTACTGCTGCAGCTCGGGAGGAAAGCGCACGTGCATGCCACAACTCGAGACGAGGCCTGACTCCCCTGGGGAGACTCAGAAGCACCCCAAGATCCATGGCAACACTGGAGAGGTATCCTCAGGTTCCGGCCCCGACTCCACACAAGGACTGAGGCCCCGGCATGGACGGGAGAGGAATCCCGAGAGGTCCCCTAGCAACTCGCATGGGGACTGGCCTTTCCTGAGGCCACCAGAGCGGGTCCCTGAGGTCCCCGTCGTAACTCGAGAAGACCTGCCGCAACTCGAGAAAATCCAAGAGGTTCTCCTCTCCAGGCGAGATGAGGCCCATTTCCGCTGAGGCGTCTCGAGGCTGATCACACCTCACCTCTGGAACTTCGAAAGGCTCCTTCACACCCTTGGTGCAAATCAAGAAGTTCCCCGACCTAGCCGTCTCCACTCGAGAGGAATCACGAGGGTCCCGCCCACATCCAGAGGAGCCCCGTTTCCGCCTCGTAGCTCGAGATGAGGGATCCTTTCCCTGCTTCGTCGGGAAAGAGTTCCCGGCGTTCCCGTCGCATCTCAAGAGGAGGCCCTCTCAACAGGAACGGCGAGAGGAACTCCAGGGTCGTGCCACCATTCCAAGAGTCCCCCAGATGTCTCAGTCCATTCCAGAGGAACCTCTTTTCCCTTCACCGGCTCGTCTTTCACGCCGAGGATCGACTCCCACCAAGGTGGCACGTGGCACAGCCCTGTGGGAAAGCCTCGTGGGAAAGCCTCGAGGGACAGCCTCGAGGGAAAGCCACAGATCCCTTGATCCACGTGACAGGAAGCGTGACACTACTGCTGCAGCTCGGGAGGAAAGCGCACGTGCATGCCCCCACTCGAGACGAGGCCTGACTCCCCTGGGGAGACTCAGAAGCACCCCAAGATCCATGGCAACACTGGAGAGGAATCCTCAGGTTCCGGCCCCGACTCCACACAAGGACTGAGGCCCCGGCATGGACGGGAGAGGAATCCCGAGAGGTCCCCTAGCAACTGGCATGGGGACTGGCCTTTCCTGAGGCCACCAGAGCGGGTCCCTGAGGTCCCCATCGTAACTCGAGAAGACCTGCCGCAACTCGAGAAAATCCAGGAGGTTCTCCCCTCCAGGCGAGATGAGGCCCATTTCCGCTGAGGCGTCTCGAGGCTGATCACACCTCCCCTCTCGAACTTCGAAAGGGTCCTTCACACCCTTGGTGCAAATCAAGAAGTTCCCCGACCTACCCGTCTCCACTCGAGAGGAATCACGAGGGTCCCGCCCACATCCAGAGGAGCCCCGTTTCCGCCTCGTAGCTCGAGATGAGGGATCCTTTCCCTGCTTCGTCGGGAAAGAGTTCCCGGCGTTCCCGTCGCATCTCAAGAGGAGGCCCTCTCAACAGGAACGGCGAGAGGAACTCCAGGGTCGTGCCACCATTCCAAGAGTCCCACAGATGTCTCAGTCCATTCCAGAGGAACCTCTTTTCCCTTCACCGGCTCGTCTTTCACGCCGAGGATCGACTCACACCAAGGTGGCACGTGGCACAGCCCTGTGGGAAAGCCTCGTGGGAAAGCCTCGAGGGACAGCCTCGAGGGAAAGCCACAGATCCCTTGATCCACGTGACAGGAAGCGTGACACTACTGCTGCAGCTCGGGAGGAAAGCGCACGTGCATGCCCCCACTCGAGACGAGGCCTGACTCCCCTGGGGAGACTCAGAAGCACCCCAAGATCCATGGCAACACTGGAGAGGAAACCTCAGGTTCCGGCCCCGACTCCACACAAGGACTGAGGCCCCGGCATGGACGGGAGAGGAATCCCGAGAGGTCCCCTAGCAACTCGCATGGGGACTGGCCTTTCCTGAGGCCACCAGAGCGGGTCCCTGAGGTCCCCGTCGTAACTCGAGAAGACCTGCCGGAACTCGAGAAAATCCAGGAGGTTCTCCCCTCCAGGCGAGATGAGGCCCATTTCCGCTGAGGCGTCTCGAGGCTGATCACACCTCACCTCTGGAACTTCGAAAGGGTCCTTCACACCCTTCGTGCAAATCAAGAAGTTCCCCGACATACCCGTCTCCACTCGAGAGGAATCACGAGGGTCCCGACCACATCCAGAGGAGCCCCGTTTCCGCCTCGTAGCTCGAGATGAGGGATCCTTTCCCTGCTTCGTCGGGAAAGAGTTCCCGGCGTTCCCATCGCATCTCAAGAGGAGGCCTTCTCAACAGGAACGGCGAGAGGTACTCCAGGGTCGTGCCACCATTCCAAGAGTCCCCCAGATGTCTCAGTCCATTCCAGAGGAACCTCTTTTCCCTTCACCGGCTCGTCTTTCACGCCGAGGATCGACTCACACCAAGGTGGCACGTGGCACAGCCCTGTGGGAAAGCCTCGTGGGAAAGCCTCGAGGGACAGCCTCGAGGGAAAGCCACAGATCCCTTGATCCACGTGACAGGAAGCGTGACACTACTGCTGCAGCTCAGGAGGAAAGCGCACGTGCATGCCCCCACTCGAGACGAGGCCTGACTCCCCTGGGGAGACTCAGAAGCACCCCAAGATCCATGGCAACACTGGAGAGGAATCCTCAGGTTCCGGCCCCGACTCCACACAAGGACTGAGGCCCCGGCATGGACGGGAGAGGAATCCCGAGAGGTCCCCTAGCAACTCGCATGGGGACTGGCCTTTCCTGAGGCCACGAGAGCGGGTCCCTGAGGTCCCCGTCGTAACTCGAGAAGACCTGCCGCAACTCGAGAAAATCCAGGAGGTTCTCCCGTCCAGGCGAGATGAGGCCCATTTCCGCTGAGGCGTCTCGAGGCTGATCACACCTCCCCTCTGGAACTTCGAAAGGGTCCTTCACACCCTTCGTGCAAATCAAGATGTTCTCCGACATACCCGACTCCACTCGAGAGGAATCACGAGGGTCCCGCCCACATCCATAGGAGCCCCGTTTCCGCCTCGTAGCTCGAGATGAGGGATCCTTTCCCTGCTTCGTCGGGAAAGAGTTCCCGGCGTTCCCGTCGCATCTCAAGAGGAGGCCCTCTCAACAGGAACGGCGAGAGGACCTCCAGGGTCGTGCCACCATTCCAAGAGTCCCCCAGATGTCTCAGTCCATTCCAGAGGAACCTCTTTTCCCTTCACCGGCTCGTCTTTCACGCCGAGGATCGACTCACACCAAGGTGGCACGTGGCACAGCCCTGTGGGAAAGCCTCGTGGGAAAGCCTCGAGGGACAGCCTCGAGGGAAAGCCACAGATCCCTTGATCCACGTGACAGGAAGCGTGACACTACTGCTGCAGCTCGGGAGGAAAGCGCACGTGCATGCCCCCACTCGAGACGAGGCCTGACTCCCCTGGGGAGACTCAGAAGCACCCCAAGATCCATGGCAACACTGGAGAGGAATCCTCAGGTTCCGGCCCCGACTCCACACAAGGACTGAGGCCCCGGCATGGACGGGAGAGGAATCCCGAGAGGTCCCCTAGCAACTCGCATGGGGACTGGCCTTTCCTGAGGCCACCAGAGCGGGTCCCTGAGGTCCCCGTCGTAACTCGAGAAGACCTGCCGCAACTCGAGAAAATCCAAGAGGTTCTCCTCTCCAGGCGAGATGAGGCCCATTTCCGCTGAGGCGTCTCGAGGCTGATCACACCTCACCTCTGGAACTTCGAAAGGGTCCTTCACACCCTTGGTGCAAATCAAGAAGTTCCCCGACCTACCCGTCTCCACTCGAGAGGAATCACGAGGGTCCCGCCCACATCCAGAGGAGCCCCGTTTCCGCCTCGTAGCTCGAGATGAGGGATCCTTTCCCTGCTTCGTCGGGAAAGAGTTCCCGGTGTTCCCGTCGCATCTCAAGAGGAGGCCCTCTCAACAGAAACGGCGAGAGGAACTCCAGGGTCGTGCCACCATTCCAAGAGTCCCACAGATGTCTCAGTCCATTCCAGAGGAACCTCTTTTCCCTTCACCGGCTCGTCTTTCACGCCGAGGATCGACTCACACCAAGGTGGCACGTGGCACAGCCCTGTGGGAAAGCCTCGTGGGAAAGCCTCGAGGGACAGCCTCGAGGGAAAGCCACAGATCCCTTGATCCACGTGACAGGAAGCGTGACACTACTGCTGCAGCTCGGGAGGAAAGCGCACGTGCATGCCCCCACTCGAGACGAGGCCTGACTCCCCTGGGGAGACTCAGAAGCACCCCAAGATCCATGGCAACACTGGAGAGGAAACCTCAGGTTCCGGCCCCGACTCCACACAAGGACTGAGGACCCGGCATGGACGGGAGAGGAATCCCGAGAGGTCCCCTAGCAACTCGCATGGGGACTGGCCTTTCCTGAGGCCACCAGAGCGGGTCCCTGAGGTCCCCGTCGTAACTCGAGAAGACCTGCCGCACCTCGAGAAAATCCAGGAGGTTCTCCCCTCCAGGCGAGATGAGGCCCATTTCCGCTGAGGCGTCTCGAGGCTGATCACACCTCACCTCTGGAACTTCGAAAGGGTCCTTCACACCCTTGGTGCAAATCAAGAAGTTCCCCGACATACCCGTCTCCACTCGAGAGGAATCACGAGGGTCCCGCCCACATCCAGAGGAGCCCCGTTTCCGCCTCGTAGCTCGAGATGAGGGATCCTTTCCCTGCTTCGTCGGGAAAGAGTTCCCGGCGTTCCCATCGCATCTCAAGAGGAGGCCCTCTCAACAGGAACGGCGAGAGGTACTCCAGGGTCGTGCCACCATTCCAAGAGTCCCCCAGATGTCTCAGTCCATTCCAGAGGAACCTCTTTTCCCTTCACCGGCTCGTCTTTCACGCCGAGGATCGACTCACACCAAGGTGGCACGTGGCACAGCCCTGTGGGAAAGCCTCGTGGGAAAGCCTCGAGGGACAGCCTCGAGGGAAAGCCACAGATCCCTTGATCCACGTGACAGGAAGCGTGACACTACTGCTGCAGCTCAGGAGGAAAGTGCACGTGCATGCCCCCACTCGAGACGAGGCCTGACTCCCCTGGGGAGACTCAGAAGCACCCCAAGATCCATGGCAACTCTGGAGAGGAATCCTCAGGTTCCGGCCCCGACTCCACACAAGGACTGAGGCCCCGGCATGGACGGGAGAGGAATCCCGAGAGGTCCCCTAGCAACTGGCATGGGGACTGGCCTTTCCTGAGGCCACCAGAGCGGGTCCCTGAGGTCCCCGTCGTAACTCGAGAAGACCTGCCGGAACTCGAGAAAATCCAGGAGGTTCTCCCCTCCAGGCGAGATGAGGCCCATTCCCGCTGAGGCGTCTCGAGGCTGATCACACCTCACCTCTGGAACTTCGAAAGGGTCCTTCACACCCTTGGTGCAAATCAAGAAGTTCCCCGACCTACCCGTCTCCACTCAAGAGGAATCACGAGGGTCCCGCCCACATCCAGAGGAGCCCCGTTTCCGCCTCGTACCTCGAGATGAGGGATCCTTTCCCGGCTTCGTCGGGAAAGAGATCCCGGCGTTCCCGTCGCATCTCAAGAGGAGGCCCTCTCAACATTAACGGCGAGAGGAACTCCAGGGTCGTGCCACCATTCCAAGAGTCCCCCAGATGTCTCAGTCCATTCCAGAGGAACCTCTTTTCCCTTCACCGGCTCGTCTTTCACACCGAGGATCAACTCACACCAAGGTGGCACGTGGCACAGCCCTGTGGGAAAGCCTCGTGGGAAAGCCTCGAGGGACAGCCTCGAGGGAAAGCCACAGATCCCTTGATCCACGTGACAGGAAGCGTGACACTGCTGCTGCAGCTCGGCAGGAAAGCGCACGTGCATGCCCCCACTCGAGACGAGGCCTGACTCCCCTGGGGAGACTCAGAAGCACCCCAAAATCCATGGCAACACTGGAGAGGAATCCTCAGGTTCCGGCCCCGACTCCACACAAGGACTGAGGCCCCGGCATGGACGGGAGAGGAATCCCGAGGGGTCCCCTAGAAACTCGCATGGGGACTGGCCTTTCCTGAGGCCACCAGAGCGGGTCCCTGAGGTCCCCGTCGTAACTCGAGAAGACCTGCCGCAACTCGAGAAAATCCAGGTGGTTCTCCCCTCCAGGCGAGATGAGGCCCATTTCCGCTGAGGCGTCTCGAGGCTGATCACACCTCACCTCTGGAAATTCGAAAGGGTCCTTCACACCCTTGGTGCAAATCAAGAAGTTCCCCGACCTACCCGTCTCCACTCGAGAGGAATCACGAGGGTCCCGCCCACATCCAGAGGAGCCCCGTTTCCGCCTCGTAGCTCGAGATGAGGGATCCTTTCCCTGCTTCGTCGGGAAAGAGATCCCGGCGTCCCGTCGCATCTCAAGGGGAGGCCCTCTCAACAGGAACGGCTAGAGGAACTCCAGGGTCGTGCCACCATTCCAAGAGTCCCCCAGATGTCTCAGTCCATTCCAGAGGAACCTCTTTTCCCTTCACCGGCTCGTCTTTCACGCCGAGGATCGACTCACACCAAGGTGGCACGTGGCACAGCCTTGTTGGAAAGCCTCGTGGGAAAGCCTCGAGGGACAGCCTCGAGGGAAAGCCACAGATCCCTTGATCCACGTGACAGGAAGCGTGACACTACTGCTGCAGCTCGGGAGGAAAGCGCACGTGCATGCCCCCACTCGAGACGACGCCTGACTCCCCTGGGGAGACTCAGAAGCACCCCAAGATCCATGGCAACACTGGAGAGGAATCCTCAGGTTCCGGCCCCGACTCCACACAAGGACTGAGGCCCCGGCATGGACGGGAGAGGAATCCCGAGAGGTCCCCTAGCAACTCGCATGGGGACTGGCCTTTCCTGAGGCCACCAGAGCGGGTCCCTGAGGTCCCCGTCGTAACTCGAGAAGACCTGCCGCAACTCGAGAAAATCCAGGAGGTTCTCCCCTCCAGGCGAGATGAGGCCCATTTCCGCTGAGGCGTCTCGAGGCTGATCACACCTCCCCTCTGGAACTTCGAAAGGGTCCTTCACACCCTTGGTGCAAATCAAGAAGTTCCCCGACCTAGCTGTCTCCACTCGAGAGGAATCACGAGGGTCCCGCCCACATCCAGAGGAGCCCCGTTTCCGCCTCGTAGCTCGAGATGAGGGATCCTTTCCCTGCTTCGTCGGGAAAGAGTTCCCGGCGTTCCCGTCGCATCTCAAGAGGAGGCCCTCTCAACAGGAACGGCGAGAGGAACTCCAGGGTCGTGCCACCATTCCAAGAGTCCCCCAGATGTCTCAGTCCATTCCAGAGGAACCTCTTTTCCCTTCACCGGCTCGTCTTTCACGCCGAGGATCGACTCACACCAAGGTGGCACGTGGCACAGCCTCGTGAGAAAGCCTCGAGGGGCAGCCTCGAGGGAAAGGCACAGATCCCTTGATCCACGTGACAGGAAGCGTGACACTACTGCTGCAGCTCGGGAGGAAAGCGCACGTGCATGCCCCCACTCGAGACGAGGCCTGACTCCCCTGGGGAGACTCAGAAGCACCCCAAGATCCATGGCAACACTGGAGAGGAATCCTCAGGTTCCGGCCCCGACTCCACACAAGGACTGAGGCCCCGGCATGGACGGGAGAGGAATCCCGAGAGGTCCCCTAGCAACTCGCATGGGGACTGGCCTTTCCTGAGGCCACCAGAGCGGGTCCCTGAGGTTCCCGTCGTAATTCGAGAAGACCTGCCGCAACTCGAGAAAATCCAGGAGGTTCTCCCCTCCAGGCGAGATGAGGCCCATTTCCGCTGAGGCGTCTCGAGGCTGATCACACCTCACCTCTGGAACTTCGAAAGGCTCCTTCACACCCTTGGTGCAAATCAAGAAGTTCCCCGACATACCCGTCTCCACTCGAGAGGAATCACGAGGGTCCCGCCCACATCCAGAGGAGCCCCGTTACCGCCTCGTAGCTCGAGATGTGGGATCCTTTCCCTGCTTCGTAGGGAAAGAGTTCCCGGCATTCCCGTCGCATCTCAAGAGGAGGCCCTCTCAACAGGAACGGCGAGAGGAACTCCAGGGTCGTGCCACCATTCCAAGAGTCCCCCAGATGTCTCAGTCCATTCCAGAGGAACCTCTTTTCCCTTCACCGGCTCGTCTTTCACGCCAAGGATCGACTCACACCAAGGTGGCACGTGGCACAGCCCTGTGGGAAAGCCTCGTGGGAAAGCCTCGAGGGACAGCCTCGAGGGAAAGCCACAGATCCCTTGATCCACGTGACAGGAAGCGTGACACTACTGCTGCAGCTCGGGAGGAAAGCGCACGTGCATGCCCCCACTCGAGACGAGGCCTGACTCCCCTGGGGAGACTCAGAAGCACCCCAAGATCAATGGCAACACTGGAGAGCAATCCTCAGGTTCCGGCCCCGACTCCACACAAGGACTGAGGCCCCGGCATGGACGGGAGAGGAATCCCGAGTGGTCCCCTAGCAAATCGCATGGGGACTGGCCTTTCCTGAGGCCACCAGAGCGGGTCCCTGAGCTCCCCGTCGAAACTCGAGAAGACCTGCCGCAACTCGAGAAAATCCAGGAGGTTCTCCCATCCAGGCGAGATGAGGCCCATTTCCGCTGAGGCGTCTCGAGGCTGATCACACCTCACCTCTGGAACTTCGAAAGTCTCCTTCACACCCTTGGTGCAAATCAAGAAGTTCCCCGACCTAGCCGTCTCCACTCGAGAGGAATCACGAGGGTCCCGCCCACATCCAGAGGAGCCCCGTTTCCGCCTCGTAGCTCGAGATGAGGGATCCTTTCCCTGCTTCGTCGGGAAAGAGTTCCCGGCGTTCCCGTCGCATCTCAAGAGTAGTCCCTCTCTACAGGAACGGCGAGAGGAACTCCAGGGTCGTGCCACCACTCCAAGAGTCCCCCAGATGTCTCAGTCCATTCCAGAGGAACCTCTTTTCCCTTCACCGGCTCGTCTTTCACGCCGAGGATCGACTCACACCAAGGTGGCACGTGGCACAGCCCTGTGGGAAAGCCTCGTGGGAAAGCCTCGAGGGACAGCCTCGAGGGAAAGCCACAGATCCCTTGATCCACGTGACAGGAAGCGTGACACTACTGCTGCAGCTCGGGAGGAAAGCGCACGTGCATGCCCCCACTCGAGACGAGGCCTGACTCCCCTGGGGAGACTCAGAAGCACCCCAAGATCCATGGCAACACTGGAGAGGAATCCTCAGGTTACGGCCCCGACTCCACACAAGGACTGAGGCCCCGGCATGGACGGGAGAGGAATCCCAAGAGGTCCCCTAGCAACTCGCATGGGGACTGGCCTTTCCTGAGGCCACCAGAGCGGGTCCCTGAGGTCCCCGTCGTAACTCGAGAAGACCTGCCTTAACTCGAGAAAATCCAGGAGGTTCTCCCATCCAGGCGAGATGAGGCCCATTTCCGCTGAGGCGTCTCGAGGCTGATCACACCACCCCTCTGGAACTTCGAAAGCGTCCTTCACACCCTTGGTGCAGATCAAGAAGTTCCCCGACCTAGCCGTCTCCACTCGAGAGGAATCACGAGGGTCCCGCCCACATCCAGAGGAGCCCCGTTTCCGCCTCGTAGCTCGAGATGAGGGATCCTTTCCCTGCTTCGTAGGGAAAGAGTTCCCGGCGTTCCCGTCGCATCTCAAGAGGAGGCCCTCTCAACAGGAACGGCGAGAGGAACTCCAGGGTCGTGCCACCATTCCAAGAGTCCCCCAGATGTCTGTCCATTCCAGAGGAACCTCTTTTCCCTTCACCGGCTCGTCTTTCACGCCGAGGATCGACTCACACCAAGGTGGCACGTGGCACAGCCCTGTGGGAAAGCCCCGTGGGAAAGCCTCGAGGGACAGCCTCGAGGGAAAGCCACAGATCCCTTGATCCACGTGACAGGAAGCGTGACACTACTGCTGCAGCTCGGGAGGAAGGCGCACGTGCATGCCCCCACTCGAGACGAGGCCTGACTCCCCTGGGGAGACTCAGAAGCACCCCAAGATCCATGGCAACACTGGAGAGGAATCCTCATGTTCCGGCCCCGAATCCACACAAGGACTGAGGCCCCGGCATGGACGGGAGAGGAATCCCGAGAGGTCCCCTAGCAACTCGCATGGGGACTGGCCTTTCCTGAGGCCACCAGAGCGGGTCCCTGAGGTCCCCGTCGTAACTCGAGAAGACCTGCCGCATCTCGAGAAAATCCAGGAGGTTCTCCCCTCCAGGCGAGATGAGGCCCATTTCTGCTGAGGCGTCTCGAGGCTAATCACACCTCCCCTCTGGAACTTCGAAAGGGTCCTTCACACCCTTGGTGGAAATCAAGAAGTTCCCCGACATAGCCGTCTCCACTCGAGAGGAATCACGAGGGTCCCGCCCACACCAAAGGAGCCCCGTTTCCGCCTCGTAGCTCGAGATGAGGGATCCTTTCCCTGCTTCGTCGGGAAAGAGTTCCCGGCCTTCCCGTCGCATCTCAAGAGGAGGCCCTCTCAACAGGAACGGCGAGAGGAACTCCAGGGTCGTGCCACCACTCCAAGAGTCCCCCAGATGTCTCAGTCCTTTCCAGAGGAACCTCTTTTCCCTTCACCGGCTCGTCTTTCACGCCGAGGATCGACTCACACCAAGGTGGCACTTGGCACAGCCCTGTGGGAAAGCCTCGTGGGAAAGGCTCGAGGGACAGCCTCGAGGGAAAGCCACAGATCCCTTGATCCACGTGACAGGAAGCGTGACACTACTGCTGCAGCTCGGGAGGAAAGCGCACGTGCAGGCCCCCACTCGAGACGAGGCCTGACTCCCCTGGGGAGACTCAGAAGCACCCCAAGATCCATGGCAACACTGGAGAGGAATCCTCAGGTTCCGGCCCTGACTCCACACAAGGACTGAGGCCCCAGCATGGACGGGAGAGGAATCCCGAGAGGTCCCCTAGCAACTCGCATGGGGACTGCCCTTTCCTGAGGCCACCAGAGCGGGTCCCTGAGGTCCCCGTAGTAACTCGAGAAGACCTGCCTTAACTCGAGAAAATCCAGGAGGTTCTCCCCTCCAGGCGAGATGAGGCCCATTTCCGCTGAGGCGTCTCGAGGCTGATCACACCTCACCTCTGGAACTTCGAAAGGCTCCTTCACACCCTTGGTGCAAATCAAGAAGTTCCCCGACATACCCGTCTCCACTCGAGAGGAATCGCGAGGGTCCCGCCCACATCCAGAGGAGCCCCGTTTCCGCCTCGTAGCTCGAGATGAGGGATCCTTTCCCTGCTTCGTCGGGTAAGAGTTCCCGGCGTTCCCGTCGCATCTCAAGAGTAGTCCCTCTCTACAGGAACGGCGAGAGGAACTCCAGGGTCGTGCCACCACTCCAAGAGTCCCCCAGATATCTCAGTCCATTCCAGAGGAACCTCTTTTTCCTTCACCGGCTCGTCTTTCACGCCGAGGATCGACTCACACCAAGGTGGCACGTGGCACAGCCCTGTGGGAAAGCCTCGTGGGAAAGCCTCGAGGGACAGCCTCGAGGGAAAGCCACAGATCCCTTGATCCACGTGACAGGAAGCGTGACACTACTGCTGCAGCTCGGGAGGAAAGCGCACGTGCATGCCCCAACTCGAGACGAGGCCTGACTCCCCTGGGGAGACTCAGAAGCACCCCAAGATCCATGGCAACACTGGAGAGGAATCCTCAGGTTCCGGCCCCGAATCCACACAAGGACTGAGGCCCCGGCATGGACGGGAGAGGAATCCCGAGTGGTCCCCTAGCAACTCACATGGGGACTGGCCTTTCCTGAGGCCACCAGAGCGGGTCCCTGAGGTCCCCGTCGTAACTCGAGAAGACCTGCCTTAACTCGAGAAAATCCAGGAGGTTCTCCCCTCCAGGCGAGATGAGGCCCATTTCCGCTGAGGCGTCTCGAGGCTGATCACACCTCACCTCTGGAACTTCGAAAGGCTCCTTCACACCCTTGGTGCAAATCAAGAAGTTCCCCGACATACCCGTCTCCACTCGAGAGGAATCGCGAGGGTCCCGCCCACATCCAGAGGAGCCCCGTTTCCGCCTCGTAGCTCGAGATGAGGGATCCTTTCCCTGCTTCGTCGGGAAAGAGTTCCCGGCGTTCCCGTCGCATCTCAAGAGTAGTCCCTCTCTACAGGAACGGCGAGAGGAACTCCAGGGTCGTGCCACCACTCCAAGAGTCCCCCAGATATCTCAGTCCATTCCAGAGGAACCTCTTTTCCCTTCACCGGCTCGTCTTTCACGCCGAGGATCGACTCACACCAAGGTGGCACGTGGCACAGCCCTGTGGGAAAGCCTCGTGGGAAAGCCTCGAGGGACAGCCTCGAGGGAAAGCCACAGATCCCTTGATCCACGTGACAGGAAGCGTGACACTACTGCTGCAGCTCGGGAGGAAAGCGCACGTGCATGCCCCAACTCGAGACGAGGCCTGACTCCCCTGGGGAGACTCAGAAGCACCCCAAGATCCATGGCAACACTGGAGAGGAATCCTCAGGTTCCGGCCCCGAATCCACACAAGGACTGAGGCCCCGGCATGGACGGGAGAGGAATCCCGAGTGGTCCCCTAGCAACTCACATGGGGACTGGCCTTTCCTGAGGCCACCAGAGCGGGTCCCTGAGGTTCCCGTCGTAATTCGAGAAGACCTGCCGCAACTCGAGAAAATCCAGGAGGTTCTCCCCTCCAGGCGAGATGAGGCCCATTTCCGCTGAGGCGTCTCGAGGCTGATCACACCTCACCTCTGGAACTTCCAAAGGGTCCTTCACACCCTTGGTGCAAATCAAGAAGTTCCCCGACATACCCGTCTCCACTCGAGAGGAATCACGAGGGTCCCGCCCACATCCAGAGGAGCCCCGTTACCGCCTCGTAGCTCGAGATGTGGGATCCTTTCCCTGCTTCGTAGGGAAAGAGTTCCCGGCATTCCTGTCGCATCTCAAGAGGAGGCCCTCTCAACAGGAACGGCGAGAGGAACTCCAGGGTCGTGCCACCATTCCAAGAGTCCCCCAGATGTCTCAGTCCATTCCAGAGGAACCTCTTTTCCCTTCACCGGCTCGTCTTTCACGCCAAGGATCGACTCACACCAAGGTGGCACGTGGCACAGCCCTGTGGGAAAGCCTCGTGGGAAAGCCTCGAGGGACAGCCTCGAGGGAAAGCCACAGATCCCTTGATCCACGTGACAGGAAGCGTGACACTACTGCTGCAGCTCGGGAGGAAAGCGCACGTGCATGCCCCCACTCGAGACGAGGCCTGACTCCCCTGGGGAGACTCAGAAGCACCCCAAGATCAATGGCAACACTGGAGAGCAATCCTCAGGTTCCGGCCCCGACTCCACACAAGGACTGAGGCCCCGGCATGGACGGGAGAGGAATCCCGAGTGGTCCCCTAGCAAATCGCATGGGGACTGGCCTTTCCTGAGGCCACCAGAGCGGGTCCCTGAGGTCCCCGTCGAAACTCGAGAAGACCTGCCGCAACTCGAGAAAATCCAGGAGGTTCTCCCATCCAGGCGAGATGAGGCCCATTTCCGCTGAGGCGTCTCGAGGCTGATCACACCTCACCTCTGGAACTTCGAAAGGCTCCTTCACACCCTTGGTGCAAATCAAGAAGTTCCCCGACATACCCGTCTCGACTCGAGAGGAATCACGAGGGTCCCGCCCACATCCAGAGGAGCCCCGTTTCCGCCTCGTAGCTCGAGATGAGGGATCCTTTCCCTGCTTCGTCGGGAAAGAGTTCCCGGCGTTCCCGTCGCATCTCAAGAGTAGTCCCTCTCTACAGGAACGGCGAGAGGAACTCCAGGGTCGTGCCACCATTCCAAGTGTCCCCCAGATGTCTCAGTCCATTCCAGAGGAACCTCTTTTACCTTCAACGGCTCGTCTTTCACGCCGAGGATCGACTCACACCAAGGTGGCACGTGGCACAGCCCTGTGGGAAAGCCTCGTGGGAAAGCCTCGAGGGACAGCCTCGAGGGAAAGCCACAGATCCCTTGATCCACGTGACAGGAAGCGTGACACTACTGCTGCAGCTCGGGAGGAAAGCGCACGTGCATGCCCCCACTCGAGACGAGGCCTGACTCCCCTGGGGAGACTCAGAAGCACCCCAAGATCCATGGCAACACTGGAGAGGAATCCTCAGGTTACGGCCCCGACTCCACACAAGGACTGAGGCTCCGGCATGGACGGGAGAGGAATCTCGAGAGGTCCCCTAGCAACTCGCATGGGGACTGGCCTTTCCTGAGGCCACCAGAGCGGGTCCCTGAGGTCCCCGTCGTAACTCGAGAAGACCTGCCTTAACTCGAGAAAATCTAGGAGGTTCTCCCATCCAGGCGAGATGAGGCCCATTTCCGCTGAGGCGTCTCGAGGCTGATCACACCTCACCTCTGGAACTTCGAAAGCGTCCTTCACACCCTTGGTGCAGATCAAGAAGTTCCCCGACATAGCCGTCTCCACTCGAGAGGAAACACGAGGGTCCCGCCCACATCCAGAGGAGCCCCGTTTCCGCCTCGTAGCTCGAGATGAGGGATCCTTTCCCTGCTTCGTCGGGAAAGAGTTCCCGGCGTTCCCGTCGCATCTCAAGAGGAGGCCCTCTCAACAGGAACGGCGAGAGGAACTCCAGGGTCGTGCCACCATTCCAAGAGTCCCCCAGATGTCTCAGTCCTTTCCAGAGGAACCTCTTTTCCCTTCACCGGCTCGTCTTTCACGCCGAGGATCGACTCACACCAAGGTGGCACGTGGCTCAGCCCTGTGGGAAAGCCTCGTGGGAAAGCCTCGAGGGACAGCCTCGAGGGAAAGCCACAGATCCCTTGATCCACGTGACAGGAAGCGTGACACTACTGCTGCAGCTCGGGAGGAAAGCGCACGTGCATGCCCCCACTCGAGACGAGGCCTGACTCCCCTGGGGAGACTCAGAAGCACCCCAAGATCCATGGCAACACTGGAGAGGAATCCTCAGGTTCCGGCCCCGAATCCACACAAGGACTGAGGCCCCGGCATGGACGGGAGAGGAATCCCGAGAGGTCCCCTAGCAACTCGCATGGGGACTGGCCTTTCCTGAGGCCACCAGAGCGGGTCCCTGAGGTCCCCGTCGTAACTTGAGAAGACCTGCCGCAACTCGAGAAAATCCAGGAGGTTCTCCCCTCCAGGCGAGATGAGGCCCATTTGTGCTGAGGCGTCTCGAGGCTGATCACACCTCACCTCTGGAACTTCGAAAGGCTCCTTCACACCCTTGGTGGAAATCAAGAAGTTCCCCGACATACCCGTCTCCACTCGAGAGGAATCACGAGGGTCCCGCCCACATCCAGAGGAGCCCCGTTTCCGCCTCGTAGCTCGAGATGAGGGATCCTTTCCCTGCTTCGTCGGGAAAGAGTTCCCGGCGTTCCCGTCGCATCTCAAGAGGAGGCCCTCTCAACAGGAACGGCGAGAGGAACTCCAGGGTCGTGCCACCATTCCAAGAGTCCCCCAGATGTCTCAGTCCTTTCCAGAGGAACCTCTTTTCCCTTCACCGGCTCGTCTTTCACGCCGAGGATCGACTCACACCAAGGTGGCACGTGGCACAGCCCTGTGGGAAAGCCTCGTGGGAAAGCCTCGAGGGAAAGCCACAGATCCCTTGATACACGTGACAGGAAGCGTGACACTACTGCTGCAGCTCGGCAGGAAAGCGCACGTGCATGCCCCCACTCGAAACGAGGCCTGACTCCCCTGGGGAGACTCAGAAGCACCCCAAGATCCATGGCAACACTGCAGAGGAATCCTCAGGTTCCGGCCCCGAATACACACAAGGACTGAGGCCCCGGCATGGACGGGAGAGGAATCCCGAGAGGTCCCCTAGCAACTCGCATGGGGACTGGCCTTTCCTGAGGCCACCAGAGCGGGTCCGTGAGGTCCCCGTCGTAACTCGAGAAGACCTGCCGCAACTCGAGAAAATCCAGGAGGTTCACCCCTCCAGGCGAGATGAGGCCCATTTCTGCTGAGGCGTCTCGAGGCTGATCACACCTCACCTCTGGAACTTCGAAAGGGTCCTTCACACCCTTGGTGCAAATCAAGAAGTTCCCCGACATACCCGTCTCCACTCGAGAGGAATCACGAGGGTCCCGCCCACATCCAGAGGAGCCCCGTTTCCGCCTCGTAGCTCGAGATGAGGGAATCTTTCCCTGCTTCGTCGGGAAAGAGTTCCCGGCGTTCCCGTCGCATCTCAAGAGGAGGCCCTCTCAACAGGAACGACGAGAGGAACTCCAGGGTCGTGCCACCATTCCAAGAGTCCCCCAGATGTCTCAGTCCATTCCAGAGGAACCTCTTTTCCCTTCACCGGCTCGTCTTTCACGCCGAGGATCGACTCACACCAAGGTGGCACGTGGCACAGCCCTGTGGGAAAGCCTCGTGGGAAAGCCTCGAGGGACAGCCTCGAGGGAAAGCCACAGATCCATTGATCCACGTGACAGGAAGCGTGACACTACTGCTGCAGCTCGGGAGGAAAGCGCACGAGCATGCCCCCACTCGAGACGAGGCCTGACTCCCCTGGGGAGACTCAGAAGCACCCCAAGATCCATGGCAACACTGGAGAGGAATCCTCAGGTTCCGGCCCCGACTCCACACAAGGACTGAGGCCCCGGCATGGACGGGAGAGGAATCCCAAGAGGTCCCCTAGCAACTCGCATGGGGACTGGCCTTTCCTGAGGCCACCAGAGCGGGTCCCTGAGGTCCCCGTCGTAACTCGAGAAGACCTTCCGCAACTCGAGAAAATCCAGGAGGTTCTCCCCTCCAGGCGAGATGTGGCCCATTTCCGCTGAGGCGTCTCGAGGATGATCACTCCTCACCTCTGCAACTTCGATAGGGTCATTCACACCCTTGGTGCAAATCAAGATGTTCCCCGACATACCCGTCTCCACTCGAGAGGAATCACGAGGGTCCCGCCCGCATCGAGAGGAGCCCCGTTTCCGCCTCATAGCTCGAGATGAGGGATCCTTTCCCTGCTTCGTCGGGAAAGAGTTCCCGGCGTTCCCGTCGCATCTCAAGAGGAGGCCCTCTCAACAGGAACGGCGAGAGGAACTCCAGGGTCGTGCCACCATTCCAAGAGTCCCCCAGATGTCTCAGTCCATTCCAGAGGAACCTCTTTTCCCTTCACCGGCTCGTCTTTCACGCCGAGGATCGACTCACACCAAGGTGGCACGTGGCACAGCCCTGTGGGAAAGCCTCGTGGGAAAGCCTCGAGGGAAAGCCACAGATCCCTTGATCCACGTGACAGGAAGCGTGACACTACTGCTGCAGCTCGGCAGGAAAGCGCACGTGCATGCCCCCACTCGAGACGAGGCCTGACTCCCCTGGGGAGACTCAGAAGCACCCCAAGATCCATGGCAACACTGGAGAGGAATCCTCAGGTTCCGGCCCCGAATACACACAAGGACTGAGGCCCCGGCATGGACGGGAGAGGAATCCCGAGAGGTCCCCTAGCAACTCGCATGGGGACTGGCCTTTCCTGAGGCCACCAGAGCGGGTCCCTGAGGTCCCCGTCGTAACTCGAGAAGACCTGCCGCAACTCGAGAAAATACAGGAGGTTCTCCCCTCCAGGCGAGATGAGGCCCATTTCCGCTGAGGCGTCTCGAGGCTGATCACACCTCCCCTCTGGAACTTGGAAAGGGTCCTTCACACCCTTGGTGCAAATCAAGATGTTCCCCGACATACCCGACTCCACTCGAGAGGAATCACGAGGGTCCCGCCCACATCCAGTGGAGCCCCGTTTCCGCCTCGTAGCTCGAGATGAGGGATCCTTTCCCTGCTTCGTCGGGAAAGAGTTCCCGGCGTTCCCGTCGCATCTCAAGAGGAGGCCCTCTCAACAGGAACGGCGAGAGGAACTCCAGGGTCGTGCCACCATTCCAAGAGTCCCCCAGATGTCTCAGTCCATTCCAGAGGAACCTCTTTTCCCTTCACCGGCTCGTCTTTCACGCCGAGGATCGACTCACACCAAGGTGGCACGTGGCACAGCCCTGTGGGAAAGCCTCGTGGGAAAGCCTCGAGGGACAGCCTCGAGGGAAAGACACAGATCCCTTGATCCACGTGACAGGAATCGTGACACTACTGCTGCAGCTCGGGAGGAAAGCGCACGTTCATGCCCCCACTCGAGACGAGGCCTGACTCCCCTGGGGAGACTCAGAAGCACCCCAAGATCCATGGCAACACTGGAGAGGAATCCTCAGGTTCCGGCCCCGACTCCACACAAGGACTGAGGCCCCGGCATGGACGGGAGAGGAATCCCGAGAGGTCCCCTAGCAACTCGCATGGGGACTGGCCTTTCCTGAGGCCACCAGAGCGGGTCCCTCAGGTCCCCGTCGTAACTCGAGAAGACCTGCCGCACCTCGAGAAAATCCAGGAGGTTCTCCCGTCCAGGCGAGATGAGGCCCATTTCCGCTGAGGCGCCTCGAGGCTTATCACACCTCACCTCTGGAACTTCGAAAGGGTCCTTCACACCCTTGGTGCAAATCAAGAAGTTCCCCGACATACCCGTCTCCACTCGAGAGGAATCACGAGGGTCCCCCCCACATACAGAGGAGCCCCGTTTCCGCCTCGTAGCTCGAGATGTGGGATCCTTTCCCTGCTTCGTCGGGAAAGAGTTCCCGGCGTTCCCGTCGCATCTCAAGAGGAGGCCCTCTCAACAGGAACGGCGAGAGGAACTCCAGGGTCGTGCCACCACTCCAAGAGTCCCCCAGATGTCTCAGTCCATTCCAGAGGAACCTCTTTTCCCTTCACCGGCTCGTCTTTCACGCCGAGGATCGACTCACACCAAGGTGGCACGTGGCACAGCCCTGTGGGAAAGCCTCGTGGGAAAGCCTCGAGGGACAGCCTCGAGGGAAAGCCACAGATCCCTTGATCCACGTGACAGGAAGCGTGACACTACTGCTGCAGCTCGGGAGGAAAGCGCACGTGCATGCCCCCACTCGAGACGAGGCCTGACTCCACTGGGGAGACTCAGAAGCACCCCAAGATCCATGGCAACACTGGAGAGGAATCCTCAGGCTCCGGCCCCGACTCCACACAAGGACTGAGGCCCCGGCATGGACGGGAGAGGAATCCAGAGAGGTCCCCTAGCAACTCGCATGGGGACTGGCCTTTCCTGAGGCCACCAGAGCGGGTCCCTGAGGTCCCCGTCGTAACTCGAGAAGACCTGCCGCAACTGGAGAAAATCCAGGAGGTTCTCCCCTCCAGGCGAAATGAGGCCCATTTCCGCTGAGGCGTCTCGAGGCTGATCACACCTCACCTCTGGAACTTCGAAAGGGTCCTTCACACCCTTGGTGCAAATCAAGAAGTTCCCCGACCTAGCCGTCTCCACTCGAGAGGAATCACGAGGGTCCCGCCCACATCCAGAGGAGCCCCGTTTCCGCCTCGTAGCTCGAGATGAGGGATCCTTTCCCTGCTTCGTCGGGAAAGAGTTCCCGGCGTTCCCGTCGCATCTCAAGAGGAGGCCCTCTCAACAGGAACGGCGAGAGGAACTCCAGGGTCGTGCCACCATTCCAAGAGTCCCCCAGATGTCTCAGTCCATTCCAGAGGAACCTCTTTTCCCTTCACCGGCTCGTCTTTCACGCCGAGGATCGACTCACACCAAGGTGGCACGTGGCACAGCCCTGTGGGAAAGCCTCGTGGGAAAGCCTCGAGGGACAGCCTCGAGGGAAAGCCACAGATCCCTTGATCCACGTGACAGGAAGCGTGACACTACTGCTGCAGCTCGGGAGGAAAGCGCACGTGCATGCCCCCACTCGAGACGAGGCCTGACTCCCCTGGGGAGACTCAGAAGCACCCCAAATCCATGGCAACACTGGAGAGGAATCCTCAGGTTCCGGCCCCGACTCCACACAAGGACTGAGGCCCCGGCATGGACGGGAGAGGAATCCCAAGAGGTCCCGTAGCAACTCGCATGGGGACTGGCCTTTCCTGAGGCCACCAGAGCGGGTCCCTGAGGTCCCCGTCGTAACTCGAGAAGACCTTCCGCAACTCGAGAAAATCCAGGAGGTTCTCCCCTCCAGGCGAGATGTGGCCCATTTCCGCTGAGGCGTCTCGAGGATGATCACTCCTCACCTCTGCAACTTCGATAGGGTCATTCACACCCTTGGTGCAAATCAAGAAGTTCCCCGACATACCCGTCTCCACTCGAGAGGAATCACGAGGGTCCCGCCCGCATCGAGAGGAGCCCCGTTTCCGCCTCATAGCTCGAGATGAGGGATCCTTTCCCTGCTTCGTCGGGAAAGAGTTCCCGGCGTTCCCGTCGCATCTCAAGAGGAGGCCCTCTCAACAGGAACGGCGAGAGGAACTCCAGGGTCGTGCCACCATTCCAAGAGTCCCCCAGATGTCTCAGTCCATTCCAGAGGAACCTCTTTTCCCTTCACCGGCTCGTCTTTCACCCCGAGGATCGACTCACACCAAGGTGGCACGTGGCACAGCCCTGTGGGAAAGCCTCGTGGGAAAGCCTCGAGGGACAGCCTCGAGGGAAAGCCACAGATCCCTTGATCCACGTGACAGGAATCGTGACACTACTGCTGCAGCTCGGGAGGAAAGCGCACGTTCATGCCCCCACTCGAGACGAGGCCTGACTCCCCTGGGGAGACTCAGAAGCACCCCAAGATCCATGGCAACACTGGAGAGGAATCCTCAGGTTCCGGCCCCGACTCCACACAAGGACTGAGGCCCCGGCATGGACGGGAGAGGAATCCCGAGAGGTCCCCTAGCAACTCGCATGGGGACTGGCCTTTCCTGAGGCCACCAGAGCGGGTCCCTCAGGTCCCCGTCGTAACTCGAGAAGACCTGCCGCACCTCGAGAAAATCCAGGAGGTTCTCCCGTCCAGGCGAGATGAGGCCCATTTCCGCTGAGGCGTCTCGAGGCTGATCACACCTCACCTCTGGAACTTCGAAAGGGTCCTTCACACCCTTGGTGCAAATCAAGAAGTTCCCCGACCTACCCGTCTCCACTCGAGAGGAATCACGAGGGTCCCGCCCACATCCAGAGGAGCCCCGTTTCCGCCTCGTAGCTCGAGATGAGGGATCCTTTCCCTGCTTCGTCGGGAAAGAGTTCCCGGCGTTCCCGTCGCATCTCAAGAGGAGGCCCTCTCAACAGGAACGGCGAGAGGAACTCCAGGGTCGTGCCACCATTCCAAGAGTCCCCCAGATGTCTCAGTCCTTTCCAGAGGAACCTCTTTTCCCTTCACCGGCTCGTCTTTCACGCCGAGGATCGACTCACACCAAGGTGGCACGTGGCACAGCCCTGTGGGAAAGCCTCGTGGGAAAGCCTCGAGGGACAGCCTCGAGGGAAAGCCACAGATCCCTTGATCCACGTGACAGGAAGCGTGACACTACTGCTGCAGCTCGGGAGGAAAGCGCACGTGCATGCCCCCACTCGAGACGAGGCCTGACTCCCCTGGGGAGACTCAGAAGCACCCCAAGATCCATGGCAACACTGGAGAGGAATCCTCAGGTTCCGGCCCCGAATCCACACAAGGACTGAGGCCCCGGCATGGACGGGAGAGGAATCCCGAGAGGTCCCCTAGCAACTCGCATGGGGACTGGCCTTTCCTGAGGCCACCAGAGCGGGTCCCTGAGGTCCCCGTCGTAACTCGAGAAGACCTGCCGCAACTCGAGAAAATCCAGGAGGTTCTCCCCTCCAGGCGAGATGAGGCCCATTTCTGCTGAGGCGTCTCGAGGCTGATCACACCTCACCTCTGGAACTTCGAAAGGCTCCTTCACACCCTTGGTGGAAATCAAGAAGTTCCCCGACATAGCCGTCTCCACTCGAGAGGAATCACGAGGGTCCCGCCCACATCCAGAGGAGCCCCGTTTCCGCCTCGTAGCTGGAGATGAGGGATCCTTTCCCTGCTTCGTCGGGAAAGAGTTCCCGGCGTTCCCGTCGCATCTCAAGAGGAGGCCCTCTCAACAGGAACGGCGAGAGGAACTCCAGGGTCGTGCCACCATTCCAAGAGTCCCCCAGATGTCTCAGTCCTTTCCAGAGGAAACTCTTTTCCCTTCACCGGCTCGTCTTTCACGCCGAGGATCGACTCACACCAAGGTGGCACGTGGCACAGCCCTGTGGGAAAGCCTCGTGGGAAAGCCTCGAGGGACAGCCTCGAGGGAAAGCCACAGATCCCTTGATCCACGTGACAGGAAGCGTGACACTACTGCTGCAGCTCAGGAGGAAAGCGCACGTGCATGCCCCCACTCGAGACGAGGCCTGACTCCCCTGGGGAGACTCAGAAGCACCCCAAGATCCATGGCAACACTGGAGAGGAATCCTCAGGCTCCGGCCCCGACTCCACACAAGGACTGAGGCCCCGGCATGGACGGGAGAGGAATCCCGAGAGGTCCCCTAGCAACTCGCATGGGGACTGGCCTTTCCTGAGGCCACCAGAGCGGGTCCCTCAGGTCCCCGTCGTAACTCGAGAAGACCTGCCGCACCTCGAGAAAATCCAGGAGGTTCTCCCGTCCAGGCGAGATGAGGCCCATTTCCGCTGAGGCGTCTCGAGGCTTATCACACCTCACCTCTGGAACTTCGAAAGGGTCTTTCACACCCTTGGTGCAAATCAAGAAGTTCCCCGACATACCCGTCTCCACTCGAGAGGAATCACGAGGGTCCCCCCCACATACAGAGGAGCCCCGTTTCCGCCTCGTAGCTCGAGATGAGGGATCCTTTCCCTGCTTCGTCGGGAAAGAGTTCCCGGCGTTCCCGTCGCATCTCAAGAGGAGGCCCTCTCAACAGGAACGGCGAGAGGAACTCCAGGGTCGTGCCACCACTCCAAGAGTCCCCCAGATGTCTCAGTCCATTCCAGAGGAACCTCTTTTCCCTTCACCGGCTCGTCTTTCACGCCGAGGATCGACTCACACCAAGGTGGCACGTGGCACAGCCCTGTGGGAAAGCCTCGTGGGAAAGCCTCGAGGGACAGCCTCGAGGGAAAGCCACAGATCCCTTGATCCACGTGACAGGAAGCGTGACACTACTGCTGCAGCTCGGGAGGAAAGCGCACGTGCATGCCCCCACTCGAGACGAGGCCTGACTCCACTGGGGAGACTCAGAAGCACCCCAAGATCCATGGCAACACTGGAGAGGAATCCTCAGGCTCCGGCCCCGACTCCACACAAGGACTGAGGCCCCGGCATGGACGGGAGAGGAATCCAGAGAGGTCCCCTAGCAACTCGCATGGGGACTGGCCTTTCCTGAGGCCACAAGAGCGGGTCCCTGAGGTCCCCGTCGTAACTCGAGAAGACCTGCCGCAACTGGAGAAAATCCAGGAGGTTCTCCCCTCCAGGCGAGATGAGGCCCATTTCCGCTGAGGCGTCTCGAGGCTGATCACACCTCACCTCTGGAACTTCGAAAGGGTCCTTCACACCCTTGGTGCAAATCAAGAAGTTCCCCGACCTAGCCGTCTCCACTCGAGAGGAATCACGAGGGTCCCGCCCACATCCAGAGGAGCCCCGTTTCCGCCTCGTAGCTCGAGATGAGGGATCCTTTCCCTGCTTCGTCGGGAAAGAGTTCCCGGCGTTCCCGTCGCATCTCAAGAGGAAGCCCTCTCAACAGGAACGGCGAGAGGAACTCCAGGGTCGTGCCACCATTCCAAGAGTCCCCCAGATGTCTCAGTCCATTCCAGAGGAACCTCTTTTCCCTTCACCGGCTCGTCTTTCACGCCGAGGATCGACTCACACCAAGGTGGCACGTGGCACAGCCCTGTGGGAAAGCCTCGTGGGAAAGCCTCGAGGGAAAGCCACAGATCCCTTGATCCACGTGACAGGAAGCGTGACACTACTGCTGCAGCTCGGCAGGAAAGCGCACGTGCATGCCCCCACTCGAGACGAGGCCTGACTCCCCTGGGGAGACTCAGAAGCACCCCAAGGTCCATGGCAACACTGGAGAGGAATCCTCAGGTTCCGGCCCCGAATACACACAAGGACTGAGGCCCCGGCATGGACGGGAGAGGAATCCCGAGAGGTCCCCTAGCAACTCGCATGGGGACTGCCCTTTCCTGAGGCCACCAGAGCGGGTCCGTGAGGTCCTCGTCGTAACTCGAGAAGACCTGCCGGAACTCGAGAAAATCCAGGAGGTTCTCCCGTCCAGGCGAGATGAGGCCCATTTCCGCTGATGCGCCTCGAGGCTTATCACACCTCACCTCTGGAACTTCGAAAGGGTCTTTCACACCCTTGGTGCAAATCAAGAAGTTCCCCGACATACCCATCTCCACTCGAGAGGAATCACGAGGGTCCCCCCCACAAACAGAGGAGCCCCGTTTCCGCCTCGTAGCTCGAGATGAGGGATCCTTTCCCTGCTTCGTCGGGAAAGAGTTCCCGGCGTTCCCGTCGCATCTCAAGAGGAGGCCCTCTCAACAGGAACGGCGAGAGGAACTCCAGGGTCGTGCCACCACTCCAAGAGTCCCCCAGATGTCTCAGTCCATTCCAGAGGAACCTCTTTTCCCTTCACCGGCTCGTCTTTCACGCCGAGGATCGACTCACACCAAGGTGGCACGTGGCACAGCCCTGTGGGAAAGCCTCGTGGGAAAGCCTCGAGGGACAGCCTCGAGGGAAAGCCACAGATCCCTTGATCCACGTGACAGGAAGCGTGACACTACTGCTGCAGCTCGGGAGGAAAGCGCACGTGCATGCCCCCACTCGAGACGAGGCCTGACTCCACTGGGGAGACTCAGAAGCACCCCAAGATCCATGGCAACACTGGAGAGGAATCCTCAGGCTCCGGCCCCAACTCCACACAAGGACTGAGGCCCCGGCATGGACGGGAGAGGAATCCAGAGAGGTCCCCTAGCAACTCGCATGGGGACTGGCCTTTCCTGAGGCCACCAGAGCGGGTCCCTCAGGTCCCCGTCGTAACTCGAGAAGACCTGCCGCAACTGGAGAAAATCCAGGAGGTTCTCCCCTCCAGGCGAGATGAGGCCCATTTCCGCTGAGGCGTCTCGAGGCTGATCACACCTCACCTCTGGAACTTCGAAAGGGTCCTTCACACCCTTGGTGCAAATCAAGAAGTTCCCCGACCTAGCCGTCTCCACTCGAGAGGAATCACGAGGGTCCCGCCCACATCCAGAGGAGCCCCGTTTCCGCCTCGTAGCTCGAGATGAGGGATCCTTTCCCTGCTTCGTCGGGAAAGAGTTCCCGGCGTTCCCGTCGCATCTCAAGAGGAGGCCCTCTCAACAGGAACGGCGAGAGGAACTCCAGGGTCGTGCCACCATTCCAAGAGTCCCCCAGATGTCTCAGTCCATTCCAGAGGAACCTCTTTTCCCTTCACCGGCTCGTCTTTCACGCCGAGGATCGACTCACACCAAGGTGGCACGTGGCACAGCCCTGTGGGAAAGCCTCGTGGGAAAGCCTCGAGGGACAGCCTCGAGGGAAAGCCACAGATCCCTTGATCCACGTGACAGGAAGCGTGACACTACTGCTGCAGCTCGGGAGGAAAGCGCACGTGCATGCCCCCACTCGAGACGAGGCCTGACTCCCCTGGGGAGACTCAGAAGCACCCCAAATCCATGGCAACACTGGAGAGGAATCCTCAGGTTCCGGCCCCGACTCCACACAAGGACTGAGGCCCCGGCATGGACGGGAGAGGAATCCCAAGAGGTCCCGTAGCAACTCGCATGGGGACTGGCCTTTCCTGAGGCCACCAGAGCGGGTCCCTGAGGTCCCCGTCGTAACTCGAGAAGACCTTCCGCAACTCGAGAAAATCCAGGAGGTTCTCCCCTCCAGGCGAGATGTGGCCCATTTCCGCTGAGGCGTCTCGAGGATGATCACTCCTCACCTCTGCAACTTCGATAGGGTCATTCACACCCTTGGTGCAAATCAAGAAGTTCCCCGACATACCCGTCTCCACTCGAGAGGAATCACGAGGGTCCCGCCCGCATCGAGAGGAGCCCCGTTTCCGCCTCATAGCTCGAGATGAGGGATCCTTTCCCTGCTTCGTCGGGAAAGAGTTCCCGGCGTTCCCGTCGCATCTCAAGAGGAGGCCCTCTCAACAGGAACGGCGAGAGGAACTCCAGGGTCGTGCCACCATTCCAAGAGTCCCCCAGATGTCTCAGTCCATTCCAGAGGAACCTCTTTTCCCTTCACCGGCTCGTCTTTCACCCCGAGGATCGACTCACACCAAGGTGGCACGTGGCACAGCCCTGTGGGAAAGCCTCGTGGGAAAGCCTCGAGGGACAGCCTCGAGGGAAAGCCACAGATCCCTTGATCCACGTGACAGGAATCGTGACACTACTGCTGCAGCTCGGGAGGAAAGCGCACGTTCATGCCCCCACTCGAGACGAGGCCTGACTCCCCTGGGGAGACTCAGAAGCACCCCAAGATCCATGGCAACACTGGAGAGGAATCCTCAGGTTCCGGCCCCGACTCCACACAAGGACTGAGGCCCCGGCATGGACGGGAGAGGAATCCCGAGAGGTCCCCTAGCAACTCGCATGGGGACTGGCCTTTCCTGAGGCCACCAGAGCGGGTCCCTCAGGTCCCCGTCGTAACTCGAGAAGACCTGCCGCACCTCGAGAAAATCCAGGAGGTTCTCCCGTCCAGGCGAGATGAGGCCCATTTCCGCTGAGGCGTCTCGAGGCTGATCACACCTCACCTCTGGAACTTGGAAAGGGTCCTTCACACCCTTGGTGCAAATCAAGATGTTCCCCGACATACCGGACTCCACTCGAGAGGAATCACGAGGGTCCCGCCCACATCCAGAGGAGCCCCGTTTCCGCCTCGTAGCTCGAGATGAGGGATCCTTTCCCTGCTTCGTCGGGAAAGAGTTCCCGGCGTTCCCGTCGCATCTCAAGAGGAGGCCCTCTCAACAGGAACGGCGAGAGGAACTCCAGGGTCGTGCCACCATTGCAAGAGTCCCCCAGATGTCTCAGTCCTTTCCAGAGGAACCTCTTTTCCCTTCACCGGCTCGTCTTTCACGCCGAGGATCGACTCACACCAAGGTGGCACGTGGCACAGCCCTGTGGGAAAGCCTCGTGGGAAAGCCTCGAGGGACAGCCTCGAGGGAAAGCCACAGATCCCTTGATCCACGTGACAGGAAGCGTGACACTACTGCTGCAGCTCGGGAGGAAAGCGCACGTGCATGCCCCCACTCGAGACGAGGCCTGACTCCCCTGGGGAGACTCAGAAGCACCCCAAGATCCATGGCAACACTGGAGAGGAATCCTCAGGTTCCGGCCCCGAATCCACACAAGGACTGAGGCCCCGGCATGGACGGGAGAGGAATCCCGAGAGGTCCCCTAGCAACTCGCATGGGGACTGGCCTTTCCTGAGGCCACCAGAGCGGGTCCCTGAGGTCCCCGTCGTAACTCGAGAAGACCTGCCGCACCTCGAGAAAATCCAGGAGGTTCTCCCGTCCAGGCGAGATGAGGCCCATTTCCGCTGAGGCGTCTCGAGGCTTATCACACCTCACCTCTGGAACTTCGAAAGGGTCTTTCACACCCTTGGTGCAAATCAAGAAGTTCCCCGACATACCCGTCTCCACTCGAGAGGAATCACGAGGGTCCCCCCCACATACAGAGGAGCCCCGTTTCCGCCTCGTAGCTCGAGATGAGGGATCCTTTCCCTGCTTCGTCGGGAAAGAGTTCCCGGCGTTCCCGTCGCATCTCAAGAGGAGGCCCTCTCAACAGGAACGGCGAGAGGAACTCCAGGGTCGTGCCACCACTCCAAGAGTCCCCCAGATGTCTCAGTCCATTCCAGAGGAACCTCTTTTCCCTTCACCGGCTCGTCTTTCACGCCGAGGATCGACTCACACCAAGGTGGCACGTGGCACAGCCCTGTGGGAAAGCCTCGTGGGAAAGCCTCGAGGGACAGCCTCGAGGGAAAGCCACAGATCCCTTGATCCACGTGACAGGAAGCGTGACACTACTGCTGCAGCTCGGGAGGAAAGCGCACGTGCATGCCCCCACTCGAGACGAGGCCTGACTCCACTGGGGAGACTCAGAAGCACCCCAAGATCCATGGCAACACTGGAGAGGAATCCTCAGGCTCCGGCCCCGACTCCACACAAGGACTGAGGCCCCGGCATGGACGGGAGAGGAATCCAGAGAGGTCCCCTAGCAACTCGCATGGGGACTGGCCTTTCCTGAGGCCACAAGAGCGGGTCCCTGAGGTCCCCGTCGTAACTCGAGAAGACCTGCCGCAACTGGAGAAAATCCAGGAGGTTCTCCCCTCCAGGCGAGATGAGGCCCATTTCCGCTGAGGCGTCTCGAGGCTGATCACACCTCACCTCTGGAACTTCGAAAGGGTCCTTCACAGCCTTGGTGCAAATCAAGAAGTTCCCCGACCTAGCCGTCTCCACTCGAGAGGAATCACGAGGGTCCCGCCCACATCCAGAGGAGCCCCGTTTCCGCCTCGTAGCTCGAGATGAGGGATCCTTTCCCTGCTTCGTCGGGAAAGAGTTCCCGGCGTTCCCGTCGCATCTCAAGAGGAAGCCCTCTCAACAGGAACGGCGAGAGGAACTCCAGGGTCGTGCCACCATTCCAAGAGTCCCCCAGATGTCTCAGTCCATTCCAGAGGAACCTCTTTTCCCTTCACCGGCTCGTCTTTCACGCCGAGGATCGACTCACACCAAGGTGGCACGTGGCACAGCCCTGTGGGAAAGCCTCGTGGGAAAGCCTCGAGGGAAAGCCACAGATCCCTTGATCCACGTGACAGGAAGCGTGACACTACTGCTGCAGCTCGGCAGGAAAGCGCACGTGCATGCCCCCACTCGAGACGAGGCCTGACTCCCCTGGGGAGACTCAGAAGCACCCCAAGATCCATGGCAACACTGGAGAGGAATCCTCAGGTTCCGGCCCCGAATACACACAAGGACTGAGGCCCCGGCATGGACGGGAGAGGAATCCCGAGAGGTCCCCTAGCAACTCGCATGGGGACTGCCCTTTCCTGAGGCCACCAGAGCGGGTCCGTGAGGTCCTCGTCGTAACTCGAGAAGACCTGCCGCACCTCGAGAAAATACAGGAGGTTCTCCCGTCCAGGCGAGATGAGGCCCATTTCCGCTGATGCGCCTCGAGGCTTATCACACCTCACCTCTGGAACTTCGAAAGGGTCTTTCACACCCTTGGTGCAAATCAAGAAGTTCCCCGACATACCCATCTCCACTCGAGAGGAATCACGAGGGTCCCCCCCACAAACAGAGGAGCCCCGTTTCCGCCTCGTAGCTCGAGATGAGGGATCCTTTCCCTGCTTCGTCGGGAAAGAGTTCCCGGCGTTCCCGTCGCATCTCAAGAGGAGGCCCTCTCAACAGGAACGGCGAGAGGAACTCCAGGGTCGTGCCACCACTCCAAGAGTCCCCCAGATGTCTCAGTCCATTCCAGAGGAACCTCTTTTCCCTTCACCGGCTCGTCTTTCACGCCGAGGATCGACTCACACCAAGGTGGCACGTGGCACAGCCCTGTGGGAAAGCCTCGTGGGAAAGCCTCGAGGGACAGCCTCGAGGGAAAGCCACAGATCCCTTGATCCACGTGACAGGAAGCGTGACACTACTGCTGCAGCTCGGGAGGAAAGCGCACGTGCATGCCCCCACTCGAGACGAGGCCTGACTCCACTGGGGAGACTCAGAAGCACCCCAAGATCCATGGCAACACTGGAGAGGAATCCTCAGGCTCCGGCCCCGACTCCACACAAGGACTGAGGCCCCGGCATGGACGGGAGAGGAATCCAGAGAGGTCCCCTAGCAACTCGCATGGGGACTGGCCTTTCCTGAGGCCACCAGAGCGGGTCCCTCAGGTCCCCGTCGTAACTCGAGAAGACCTGCCGCAACTGGAGAAAATCCAGGAGGTTCTCCCCTCCAGGCGAGATGAGGCCCATTTCCGCTGAGGCGTCTCGAGGCTGATCACACCTCACCTCTGGAACTTCGAAAGGGTCCTTCACACCCTTGGTGCAAATCAAGAAGTTCCCCGACCTAGCCGTCTCCACTCGAGAGGAATCACGAGGGTCCCGCCCACATCCAGAGGAGCCCCGTTTCCGCCTCGTAGCTCGAGATGAGGGATCCTTTCCCTGCTTCGTCGGGAAAGAGTTCCCGGCGTTCCCGTCGCATCTCAAGAGGAAGCCCTCTCAACAGGAACGGCGAGAGGAACTCCAGGGTCGTGCCACCATTCCAAGAGTCCCCCAGATGTCTCAGTCCATTCCAGAGGAACCTCTTTTCCCTTCACCGGCTCGTCTTTCACGCCGAGGATCGACTCACACCAAGGTGGCACGTGGCACAGCCCTGTGGGAAAGCCTCGTGGGAAAGCCTCGAGGGAAAGCCACAGATCCCTTGATCCACGTGACAGGAAGCGTGACACTACTGCTGCAGCTCGGCAGGAAAGCGCACGTGCATGCCCCCACTCGAGACGAGGCCTGACTCCCCTGGGGAGACTCAGAAGCACCCCAAGATCCATGGCAACACTGGAGAGGAATCCTCAGGTTCCGGCCCCGAATACACACAAGGACTGAGGCCCCGGCATGGACGGGAGAGGAATCCCGAGAGGTCCCCTAGCAACTCGCATGGGGACTGGCCTTTCCTGAGGCCACCAGAGCGGGTCCGTGAGGTCCCCGTCGTAACTCGAGAAGACCTGCCGCAACTCGAGAAAATACAGGAGGTTCTCCCGTCCAGGCGAGATGAGGCCCATTTCCGCTGAGGCGTCTCGAGGCTGATCACACCTCCCCTCTGGAACTTGGAAAGGGTCCTTCACACCCTTGGTGCAAATCAAGATGTTCCCCGACATACCGGACTCCACTCGAGAGGAATCACGAGGGTCCCGCCCACATCCAGAGGAGCCCCGTTTCCGCCTCGTAGCTCGAGATGAGGGATCCTTTCCCTGCTTCGTCGGGAAAGAGTTCCCGGCGTTCCCGTCGCATCTCAAGAGGAGGCCCTCTCAACAGGAACGGCGAGAGGAACTCCAGGGTCGTGCCACCATTCCAAGAGTCCCCCAGATGTCTCAGTCCATTCCAGAGGAACCTCTTTTCCCTTCACCGGCTCGTCTTTCACGCCGAGGATCGACTCACACCAAGGTGGCACGTGGCACAGCCCTGTGGGAAAGCCTCGTGGGAAAGCCTCGAGGGACAGCCTCGAGGGAAAGACACAGATCCCTTGATCCACGTGACAGGAATCGTGACACTACTGCTGCAGCTCGGGAGGAAAGCGCACGTTCATGCCCCCACTCGAGACGAGGCCTGACTCCCCTGGGGAGACTCAGAAGCACCCCAAGATCCATGGCAACACTGGAGAGGAATCCTCAGGTTCCGGCCCCGACTCCACACAAGGAGTGAGGCCCCGGCATGGACGGGAGAGGAATCCCGAGAGGTCCCCTAGCAACTCGCATGGGGACTGGCTTTTCCTGAGGCCACCAGAGCGGGTCCCTGAGGTCCCCGTCGTAACTCGAGAAGACCTGCCGCAACTCGAGAAAATCCAGGAGGTTCACCCCTCCAGGCGAGATGAGGCCCATCTCTGCTGAGGCGTCTCGAGGCTGATCACACCTCACCTCTGGAACTTCGAAAGGGTCCTTCACACCCTTGGTGCAAATCAAGAAGTTCCCCGACATACCCGTCTCCACTCGAGAGGAATCACGAGGGTCCCGCCCACATCAAGAGGAGCCCCGTTTCCGCCTCGTAGCTCGAGATGAGGGAATCTTTCCCTGCTTCGTCGGGAAAGAGTTCCCGGCGTTCCCGTCGCATCTCAAGAGGAGGCCCTCTCAACAGGAACGACGAGAGGAACTCCAGGGTCGTGCCACCATTCCAAGAGTCCCCCAGATGTCTCAGTCCATTCCAGAGGAACCTCTTTTCCCTTCACCGGCTCGTCTTTCACGCCGAGGATCGACTCACACCAAGGTGGCACGTGGCACAGCCCTGTGGGAAAGCCTCGTGGGAAAGCCTCGAGGGACAGCCTCGAGGGAAAGCCACAGATCCCTTGATCCACGTGACAGGAAGCGTGACACTACTGCTGCAGCTCGGGAGGAAAGCGCACGTGCATGCCCCCACTCGAGACGAGGCCTGACTCCCCTGGGGAGACTCAGAAGCACCCCAAGATCCATGGCAACACTGGAGAGGAAACCTCAGGCTCCGGCCCCGAATCCACACAAGGACTGAGGCCCCGGCATGGACGGCAGAGGAATCCCGAGAGGTCCCCTAGCAACTCGCATGGGGACTGGCCTTTCCTGAGGCCACCAGAGCGGGTCCCTGAGGTCCCCGTCGTAACTCGAGAAGACCTGCCGCAACTCGAGAAAATCCAAGAGGTTCTCCCCTCCAGGCGAGATGAGGCCCATTTCCGCTGAGGCGTCTCGAGGCTGATCACACCTTCCCTCTGGAACTTCGAAAGGGTCCTTCACAGCCTTGGTGCAAATCAAGAAGTTCCCCGACCTAGCCGTCTCCACTCGAGAGGAATCACGAGGGTCCCGCCCACATCCAGAGGAGCCCCGTTTCCGCCTCGTAGCTCGAGATGAGGGATCCTTTACCTGCTTCGTCGGGAAAGAGTTCCCGGCGTTCCCGTCGCATCTCAAGAGGAGGCCCTCTCAACAGGAACGGCGAGAGGAACTCCAGGGTCGTGCCACCATTCCAAGAGTCCCCCAGATGTCTCAGTCCATTCCAGAGGAACCTCTTTACCCTTCACCGGCTCGTCTTTCACGCCGAGGATCGACTCACACCAAGGTGGCACGTGGCACAGCCCTGTGGGAAAGCCTCGTGGGAAAGCCTCGAGGGACAGCCTCGAGGGAAAGCCACAGATCCCTTGATCCACGTGACAGGAAGCGTGACACTACTGCTGCAGCTCGGGAGGAAAGCGCACGTTCATGCCCCCACTCGAGACGAGGCCTGACTCCCCTGGGGAGACTCAGAAGCACCCCAAGATCCATGGCAACACTGGAGAGGAATCCTCAGGTTCCGGCCCCGACTCCACACAAGGACTGAGGCCCCGGCATGGACGGGAGAGGAATCCCGAGAGGTCCCCTAGCAACTCGCATGGGGACTGGCCTTTCCTGAGGCCACCAGAGCGGGTCCCTCAGGTCCCCGTCGTAACTCGAGAAGACCTGCCGCACCTCGAGAAAATCCAGGAGGTTCTCCCGTCCAGGCGAGATGAGGCCCATTTCCGCTGAGGCGTCTCGAGGCTGATCACACCTCACCTCTGGAACTTCGAAAGGGTCCTTCACACCCTTGGTGCAAATCAAGAAGTTCCCCGACCTACCCGTCTCCACTCGAGAGGAATCACGAGGGTCCCGCCCACATCCAGAGGAGCCCCGTTTCCGCCTCGTAGCTCGAGATGAGGGATCCTTTCCCTGCTTCGTCGGGAAAGAGTTCCCGGCGTTCCCGTCGCATCTCAAGAGGAGGCCCTCTCAACAGGAACGGCGAGAGGAACTCCAGGGTCGTGCCACCATTCCAAGAGTCCCCCAGATGTCTCAGTCCTTTCCAGAGGAACCTCTTTTCCCTTCACCGGCTCGTCTTTCACGCCGAGGATCGACTCACACCAAGGTGGCACGTGGCACAGCCCTGTGGGAAAGCCTCGTGGGAAAGCCTCGAGGGACAGCCTCGAGGGAAAGCCACAGATCCCTTGATCCACGTGACAGGAAGCGTGACACTACTGCTGCAGCTCGGGAGGAAAGCGCACGTGCATGCCCCCACTCGAGACGAGGCCTGACTCCACTGGGGAGACTCAGAAGCACCCCAAGATCCATGGCAACACTGGAGAGGAATCCTCAGGCTCCGGCCCCGACTCCACACAAGGACTGAGGCCCCGGCATGGACGGGAGAGGAATCCAGAGAGGTCCCCTAGCAACTCGCATGGGGACTGGCCTTTCCTGAGGCCACCAGAGCGGGTCCCTGAGGTCCCCGTCGTAACTCGAGAAGACCTGCCGCAACTGGAGAAAATCCAGGAGGTTCTCCCCTCCAGGCGAGATGAGGCCCATTTCCGCTGAGGCGTCTCGAGGCTGATCACACCTCACCTCTGGAACTTCGAAAGGGTCCTTCACACCCTTGGTGCAAATCAAGAAGTTCCCCGACCTAGCCGTCTCCACTCGAGAGGAATCACGAGGGTCCCGCCCACATCCAGAGGAGCCCCGTTTCCGCCTCGTAGCTCGAGATGAGGGATCCTTTCCCTGCTTCGTCGGGAAAGAGTTCCCGGCGTTCCCGTCGCATCTCAAGAGGAAGCCCTCTCAACAGGAACGGCGAGAGGAACTCCAGGGTCGTGCCACCATTCCAAGAGTCCCCCAGATGTCTCAGTCCATTCCAGAGGAACCTCTTTTCCCTTCACCGGCTCGTCTTTCACGCCGAGGATCGACTCACACCAAGGTGGCACGTGGCACAGCCCTGTGGGAAAGCCTCGTGGGAAAGCCTCGAGGGAAAGCCACAGATCCCTTGATCCACGTGACAGGAAGCGTGACACTACTGCTGCAGCTCGGCAGGAAAGCGCACGTGCATGCCCCCACTCGAGACGAGGCCTGACTCCCCTGGGGAGACTCAGAAGCACCCCAAGATCCATGGCAACACTGGAGAGGAATCCTCAGGTTCCGGCCCCGAATACACACAAGGACTGAGGCCCCGGCATGGACGGGAGAGGAATCCCGAGAGGTCCCCTAGCAACTCGCATGGGGACTGCCCTTTCCTGAGGCCACCAGAGCGGGTCCGTGAGGTCCTCGTCGTAACTCGAGAAGACCTGCCGCAACTCGAGAAAATACAGGAGGTTCTCCCGTCCAGGCGAGATGAGGCCCATTTCCGCTGATGCGCCTCGAGGCTTATCACACCTCACCTCTGGAACTTCGAAAGGGTCTTTCACACCCTTGGTGCAAATCAAGAAGTTCCCCGACATACCCATCTCCACTCGAGAGGAATCACGAGGGTCCCCCCCACAAACAGAGGAGCCCCGTTTCCGCCTCGTAGCTCGAGATGAGGGATCCTTTCCCTGCTTCGTCGGGAAAGAGTTCCCGGCGTTCCCGTCGCATCTCAAGAGGAGGCCCTCTCAACAGGAACGGCGAGAGGAACTCCAGGGTCGTGCCACCACTCCAAGAGTCCCCCAGATGTCTCAGTCCATTCCAGAGGAACCTCTTTTCCCTTCACCGGCTGGTCTTTCACGCCGAGGATCGACTCACACCAAGGTGGCACGTGGCACAGCCCTGTGGGAAAGCCTCGTGGGAAAGCCTCGAGGGACAGCCTCGAGGGAAAGCCACAGATCCCTTGATCCACGTGACAGGAAGCGTGACACTACTGCTGCAGCTCGGGAGGAAAGCGCACGTGCATGCCCCCACTCGAGACGAGGCCTGACTCCACTGGGGAGACTCAGAAGCACCCCAAGATCCATGGCAACACTGGAGAGGAATCCTCAGGCTCCGGCCCCGACTCCACACAAGGACTGAGGCCCCGGCATGGACGGGAGAGGAATCCAGAGAGGTCCCCTAGCAACTCGCATGGGGACTGGCCTTTCCTGAGGCCACCAGAGCGGGTCCCTGAGGTCCCCGTCGTAACTCGAGAAGACCTGCCGCAACTGGAGAAAATCCAGGAGGTTCTCCCCTCCAGGCGAGATGAGGCCCATTTCCGCTGAGGCGTCTCGAGGCTGATCACACCTCACCTCTGGAACTTCGAAAGGGTCCTTCACACCCTTGGTGCAAATCAAGAAGTTCCCCGACCTAGCCGTCTCCACTCGAGAGGAATCACGAGGGTCCCGCCCACATCCAGAGGAGCCCCGTTTCCGCCTCGTAGCTCGAGATGAGGGATCCTTTCCCTGCTTCGTCGGGAAAGAGTTCCCGGCGTTCCCGTCGCATCTCAAGAGGAAGCCCTCTCAACAGGAACGGCGAGAGGAACTCCAGGGTCGTGCCACCATTCCAAGAGTCCCCCAGATGTCTCAGTCCATTCCAGAGGAACCTCTTTTCCCTTCACCGGCTCGTCTTTCACGCCGAGGATCGACTCACACCAAGGTGGCACGTGGCACAGCCCTGTGGGAAAGCCTCGTGGGAAAGCCTCGAGGGAAAGCCACAGATCCCTTGATCCACGTGACAGGAAGCGTGACACTACTGCTGCAGCTCGGCAGGAAAGCGCACGTGCATGCCCCCACTCGAGACGAGGCCTGACTCCCCTGGGGAGACTCAGAAGCACCCCAAGATCCATGGCAACACTGGAGAGGAATCCTCAGGTTCCGGCCCCGAATACACACAAGGACTGAGGCCCCGGCATGGACGGGAGAGGAATCCCGAGAGGTCCCCTAGCAACTCGCATGGGGACTGGCCTTTCCTGAGGCCACCAGAGCGGGTCCGTGAGGTCCCCGTCGTAACTCGAGAAGACCTGCCGCAACTCGAGAAAATACAGGAGGTTCTCCCGTCCAGGCGAGATGAGGCCCATTTCCGCTGAGGCGTCTCGAGGCTGATCACACCTCCCCTCTGGAACTTGGAAAGGGTCATTCACACCCTTGGTGCAAATCAAGATGTTCCCCGACATACCCGACTCCACTCGAGAGGAATCACGAGGGTCCCGCCCACATCCAGAGGAGCCCCGTTTCCGCCTCGTAGCTCGAGATGAGGGATCCTTTCCCTGCTTCGTCGGGAAAGAGTTCCCGGCGTTCCCGTCGCATCTCAAGAGGAGGCCCTCTCAACAGGAATGGCGAGAGGAACTCCAGGGTCGTGCCACCATTCCAAGAGTCCCCCAGATGTCTCAGTCCATTCCAGAGGAACCTCTTTTCCCTTCACCGGCTCGTCTTTCACGCCGAGGATCGACTCACACCAAGGTGGCACGTGGCACAGCCCTGTGGGAAAGCCTCGTGGGAAAGCCTCGAGGGACAGCCTCGAGGGAAAGACACAGATCCCTTGATCCACGTGACAGGAATCGTGACACTACTGCTGCAGCTCGGGAGGAAAGCGCACGTTCATGCCCCCACTCGAGACGAGGCCTGACTCCCCTGGGGAGACTCAGAAGCACCCCAAGATCCATGGCAACACTGGAGAGGAATCCTCAGGTTCCGGCCCCGACTCCACACAAGGACTGAGGCCCCGGCATGGACGGGAGAGGAATCCCGAGAGGTCCCCTAGCAACTCGCATGGGGACTGGCTTTTCCTGAGGCCACCAGAGCGGGTCCCTGAGGTCCCCGTCGTAACTCGAGAAGACCTGCCGCAACTCGAGAAAATCCAGGAGGTTCACCCCTCCAGGCGAGATGAGGCCCATCTCTGCTGAGGCGTCTCGAGGCTGATCACACCTCACCTCTGGAACTTCGAAAGGGTCCTTCACACCCTTGGTGCAAATCAAGAAGTTCCCCGACATACCCGTCTCCACTCGAGAGGAATCACGAGGGTCCCGCCCACATCAAGAGGAGCCCCGTTTCCGCCTCGTAGCTCGAGATGAGGGAATCTTTCCCTGCTTCGTCGGGAAAGAGTTCCCGGCGTTCCCGTCGCATCTCAAGAGGAGGCCCTCTCAACAGGAACGACGAGAGGAACTCCAGGGTCGTGCCACCATTCCAAGAGTCCCCCAGATGTCTCAGTCCATTCCAGAGGAACCTCTTTTCCCTTCACCGGCTCGTCTTTCACGCCGAGGATCGACTCACACCAAGGTGGCACGTGGCACAGCCCTGTGGGAAAGCCTCGTGGGAAAGCCTCGAGGGACAGCCTCGAGGGAAAGCCACAGATCCCTTGATCCACGTGACAGGAAGCGTGACACTACTGCTGCAGCTCGGCAGGAAAGCGCACGTGCATGCCCCCACTCGAGACGAGGCCTGACTCCCCTGGGGAGACTCAGAAGCACCCCAAGATCCATGGCAACACTGGAGAGGAAACCTCAGGCTCCGGCCCCGACTCCACACAAGGACTGAGGCCCCGGCATGGACGGCAGAGGAATCCCGAGAGGTCCCCTAGCAACTCGCATGGGGACTGGCCTTTCCTGAGGCCACCAGAGCGGGTCCCTGAGGTCCCCGTCGTAACTCGAGAAGACCTGCCGCAACTCGAGAAAATCCAAGAGGTTCTCCCCTCCAGGCGAGATGAGGCCCATTTCCGCTGAGGCGTCTCGAGGCTGATCACACCTTCCCTCTGGAACTTCGAAAGGGTCCTTCACAGCCTTGGTGCAAATCAAGAAGTTCCCCGACCTAGCCGTCTCCACTCGAGAGGAATCACGAGGGTCCCGCCCACATCCAGAGGAGCCCCGTTTCCGCCTCGTAGCTCGAGATGAGGGATCCTTTACCTGCTTCGTCGGGAAAGAGTTCCCGGCCTTCCCGTCGCATCTCAAGAGGAGGCCCTCTCAACAGGAACGGCGAGAGGAACTCCAGGGTCGTGCCACCATTCCAAGAGTCCCCCAGATGTCTCAGTCCATTCCAGAGGAACCTCTTTACCCTTCACCGGCTCGTCTTTCACGCCGAGGATCGACTCACACCAAGGTGGCACGTGGCACAGCCCTGTGGGAAAGCCTCGTGGGAAAGCCTCGAGGGACAGCCTCGAGGGAAAGCCACAGATCCCTTGATCCACGTGACAGGAAGCGTGACACTACTGCTGCAGCTCGGGAGGAAAGCGCACGTTCATGCCCCCACTCGAGACGAGGCCTGACTCCCCTGGGGAGACTCAGAAGCACCCCAAGATCCATGGCAACACTGGAGAGGAATCCTCAGGTTCCGGCCCCGACTCCACACAAGGACTGAGGCCCCGGCATGGACGGGAGAGGAATCCCGAGAGGTCCCCTAGCAACTCGCATGGGGACTGGCCTTTCCTGAGGCCACCAGAGCGGGTCCCTCAGGTCCCCGTCGTAACTCGAGAAGACCTGCCGCACCTCGAGAAAATCCAGGAGGTTCTCCCGTCCAGGCGAGATGAGGCCCATTTCCGCTGAGGCGTCTCGAGGCTGATCACACCTCACCTCTGGAACTTCGAAAGGGTCCTTCACACCCTTGGTGCAAATCAAGAAGTTCCCCGACCTACCCGTCTCCACTCGAGAGGAATCACGAGGGTCCCGCCCACATCCAGAGGAGCCCCGTTTCCGCCTCGTAGCTCGAGATGAGGGATCCTTTCCCTGCTTCGTCGGGAAAGAGTTCCCGGCGTTCCCGTCGCATCTCAAGAGGAGGCCCTCTCAACAGGAACGGCGAGAGGAACTCCAGGGTCGTGCCACCATTCCAAGAGTCCCCCAGATGTCTCAGTCCTTTCCAGAGGAACCTCTTTTCCCTTCACCGGCTCGTCTTTCACGCCGAGGATCGACTCACACCAAGGTGGCACGTGGCACAGCCCTGTGGGAAAGCCTCGTGGGAAAGCCTCGAGGGACAGCCTCGAGGGAAAGCCACAGATCCCTTGATCCACGTGACAGGAAGCGTGACACTACTGCTGCAGCTCGGGAGGAAAGCGCACGTGCATGCCCCCACTCGAGACGAGGCCTGACTCCCCTGGGGAGACTCAGAAGCACCCCAAGATCCATGGCAACACTGGAGAGGAATCCTCAGGTTCCGGCCCCGACTCCACACAAGGACTGAGGCCCCGGCATGGACGGGAGAGGAATCCCGAGAGGTCCCCTAGCAACTGGCATGGGGACTGGCCTTTCCTGAGGCCACCAGAGCGGGTCCCTGAGGTCCCCGTCGTAACTCGAGAAGACCTGCCGCAACTCGAGAAAATCCAGGAGGTTCTCCCCTCCAGGCGAGATGAGGCCCATTTCCTCTGAGGCGTCTCGAGGCTGATCACACCTCACCTCTGGAACTTCGAAAGGGTCCTTCACACCCTTGGTGCAAATCAAGAAGTTCCCCGACCTACCCGTCTCCACTCGAGAGGAATCACGAGGGTCCCGCCCACATCCAGAGGAGCCCCGTTTCCGCCTCGTAGCTCGAGATGAGGGATCCTTTCCCTGCTTCGTCGGGAAAGAGTTCCCGGCGTTCCCGTCGCATCTCAAGAGGAGGCCCTCTCAACAGGAACGGCGAGAGGAACTCCAGGGTCGTGCCACCATTCCAAGAGTCCCCCAGATGTCTCAGTCCTTTCCAGAGGAACCTCTTTTCCCTTCACCGGCTCGTCTTTCACGCCGAGGATCGACTCACACCAAGGTGGCACGTGGCACAGCCCTGTGGGAAAGCCTCGTGGGAAAGCCTCGAGGGACAGCCTCGAGGGAAAGCCACAGATCCCTTGATCCACGTGACAGGAATCGTGACACTACTGCTGCAGCTCGGGAGGAAAGCGCACGTGCATGCCCCCACTCGAGACGAGGCCTGACTCCCCTGGGGAGACTCAGAAGCACCCCAAGATCCATGGCAACACTGGAGAGGAATCCTCAGGTTCCGGCCCCGAATCCACACAAGGACTGAGGCCCCGGCATGGACGGGAGAGGAATCCCGAGAGGTCCCCTAGCAACTCGCATTTGGACTGGCCTTTCCTGAGGCCACCAGAGCGGGTCCCTGAGGTCCCCGTCGTAACTCGAGAAGACCTGCCGCAACTAGAGAAAATCCAGGAGGTTCTCCCCTCCAGGCGAGATGAGGCCCATTTCTGCTGAGGCGTCTCGAGGCTGATCACACCTCACCTCTGGAACTTCGAAAGGCTCCTTCACACCCTTGGTGGAAATCAAGAAGTTCCCCGACATAGCCGTCTCCACTCGAGAGGAATCACGAGGGTCCCGCCCACATCCAGAGGAGCCCCGTTTCCGCCTCGTAGCTCGAGATGAGGGATCCTTTCCCTGCTTCGTCGGGAAAGAGTTCCCGGCGTTCCCGTCGCATCTCAAGAGGAGGCCCTCTCAACAGGAACGGCGAGAGGAACTCCAGGGTCGTGCCACCATTCCAAGAGTCCCCCAGATGTCTCAGTCCTTTCCAGAGGAAACTCTTTTCCCTTCACCGGCTCGTCTTTCACGCCGAGGATCGACTCACACCAAGGTGGCACGTGGCACAGCCCTGTGGGAAAGCCTCGTGGGAAAGCCTCGAGGGACAGCCTCGAGGGAAAGCCACAGATCCCTTGATCCACGTGACAGGAAGCGTGACACTACTGCTGCAGCTCGGGAGGAAAGCGCACGTGCATGCCCCCACTCGAGACGAGGCCTGACTCCCCTGGGGAGACTCAGAAGCACCCCAAGATCCATGGCAACAATGGAGAGGAATCCTCAGGCTCCGGCCCCGACTCCACACAAGGACTGAGGCCCCGGCATGGACGGGAGAGGAATCCCGAGAGGTCCCCTAGCAACTCGCATGGGGACTGGCCTTTCCTGAGGCCACCAGAGCGGGTCCCTTAGGTCCCCGTCGTAACTCGAGAAGACCTGCCGCACCTCGAGAAAATCCAGGAGGTTATCCCGTCCAGGCGAGATGAGGCCCATTTCCGCTGAGGCGCCTCGAGGCTTATCACACCTCACCTCTGGAACTTCGAAAGGGTCTTTCACACCCTTGGTGCAAATCAAGAAGTTCCCCGACATACCCGTCTCCACTCGAGAGGAATCACGAGGGTCCCCCCCCACATACAGAGGAGCCCCGTTTCCGCCTCGTAGCTCGAGATGAGGGATCCTTTCCCTGCTTCGTCGGGAAAGAGTTCCCGGCGTTCCCGTCGCATCTCAAGAGGAGGCCCTCTCAACAGGAACGGCGAGAGGAACTCCAGGGTCGTGCCACCACTCCAAGAGTCCCCCAGATGTCTCAGTCCATTCCAGAGGAACCTCTTTTCCCTTCACCGGCTCGTCTTTCACGCCGAGGATCGACTCACACCAAGGTGGCACGTGGCACAGCCCTGTGGGAAAGCCTCGTGGGAAAGCCTCGAGGGACAGCCTCGAGGGAAAGCCACAGATCCCTTGATCCACGTGACAGGAAGCGTGACACTACTGCTGCAGCTCGGGAGGAAAGCGCACGTGCATGCCCCCACTCGAGACGAGGCCTGACTCCACTGGGGAGACTCAGAAGCACCCCAAGATCCATGGCAACACTGGAGAGGAATCCTCAGGCTCCGGCCCCGACTCCACACAAGGACTGAGGCCCCGGCATGGACGGGAGAGGAATCCAGAGAGGTCCCCTAGCAACTCGCATGGGGACTGGCCTTTCCTGAGGCCACCAGAGCGGGTCCCTGAGGTCCCCGTCGTAACTCGAGAAGACCTGCCGCAACTGGAGAAAATCCAGGAGGTTCTCCCCTCCAGGCGAGATGAGGCCCATTTCCGCTGAGGCGTCTCGAGGCTGATCACACCTCACCTCTGGAACTTCGAAAGGGTCCTTCACACCCTTGGTGCAAATCAAGAAGTTCCCCGACCTAGCCTTCTCCACTCGAGAGGAATCACGAGGGTCCCGCCCACATCCAGAGGAGCCCCGTTTCCGCCTCGTAGCTCGAGATGAGGGATCCTTTCCCTGCTTCGTCGGGAAAGAGTTCCCGGCGTTCCCGTCGCATCTCAAGAGGAAGCCCTCTCAACAGGAACGGCGAGAGGAACTCCAGGGTCGTGCCACCATTCCAAGAGTCCCCCAGATGTCTCAGTCCATTCCAGAGGAACCTCTTTTCCCTTCACCGGCTCGTCTTTCACGCCGAGGATCGACTCACACCAAGGTGGCACGTGGCACAGCCCTGTGGGAAAGCCTCGTGGGAAAGCCTCGAGGGAAAGCCACAGATCCCTTGATCCACGTGACAGGAAGCGTGACACTACTGCTGCAGCTCCGGAGGAAAGCGCACGTGCATGCCCCCATTCGAGACGAGGCCTGACTCCCCTGGGGATACTCAGAAGCACCCCAAGATCCATGGCAACACTGGAGAGGAATCCTCAGGTTCCGGCCCCGAATACACACAAGGACTGAGGCCCCGGCATGGACGGGAGAGGAATCCCGAGAGGTCCCCTAGCAACTCGCATGGGGACTGGCCTTTCCTGAGGCCACCAGAGCGGGTCCGTGAGGTCCCCATCGTAACTCGAGAAGACCTGCCGCAACTGGAGAAAATACAGGAGGTTCTCCCGTCCAGGCGAGATGAGGCCCATTTCCGCTGAGGCGTCTCGAGGCTGATCACACCTCCCCTCTGGAACTTGGAAAGGGTCCTTCACACCCTTGGTGCAAATCAAGATGTTCCCCGACATACCCGACTCCACTCGAGAGGAATCACGAGGGTCCCGCCCACATCCAGAGGAGCCCCGTTTCCGCCTCGTAGCTCGAGATGAGGGATCCTTTCCCTGCTTCGTCGGGAAAGAGTTCCCGGCGTTCCCGTCGCATCTCAAGAGGAGGCCCTCTCAACAGGAACGGCGAGAGGAACTCCAGGGTCGTGCCACCATTCCAAGAGTCCCCCAGATGTCTCAGTCCATTCCAGAGGAACCTCTTTTCCCTTCACCGGCTCGTCTTTCACGCCGAGGATCGACTCACACCAAGGTGGCACGTGGCACAGCCCTGTGGGAAAGCCTCGTGGGAAAGCCTCGAGGGACAGCCTCGAGGGAAAGCCACAGATCCCTTGATCCACGTGACAGGAAGCGTGACACTACTGCTGCAGCTCGGGAGGAAAGCGCACGAGCATGCCCCCACTCGAAACGAGGCCTGACTCCCCTGGGGAGACTCAGAAGCACCCCAAGATCCATGGCAACACTGGAGAGGAATCCTCAGGTTCCGGCCCCGACTCCACACAAGGACTGAGGCCCCGGCATGGACGGGAGAGGAATCCCAAGAGGTCCCCTAGCAACTCGCATGGGGACTGGCCTTTCCTGAGGCCACCAGAGCGGGTCCCTGAGGTCCCCGTCGTAACTCGAGAAGACCTTCCGTAACTCGAGAAAATCCAGGAGGTTCTCCCCTCCAGGCGATATGTGGCCCATTTCCGCTGAGGAGTCTCGAGGATGATCACTCCTCACCTCTGCAACTTCGATAGGGTCATTCACACCCTTGGTGCAAATCAAGAAGTTCCCCGACATACCCGTCTCCACTCGAGAGGAATCACGAGGGTCCCGCCCGCATCGAGAGGAGCCCCGTTTCCGCCTCATAGCTCGAGATGAGGGATCCTTTCCCTGCTTCGTCGGGAAAGAGTTCCCGGCGTTCCCGTCGCATCTCAAGAGGAGGCCCTCTCAACAGGAACGGCGAGAGGAACTCCAGGGTCGTGCCACCATTCCAAGAGTCCCCCAGATGTCTCAGTCCATTCCAGAGGAACCTCTTTTCCCTTCACCGGCTCGTCTTTCACCCCGAGGATCGACTCACACCAAGGTGGCACGTGGCACAGCCCTGTGGGAAAGCCTCGTGGGAAAGCCTCGAGGGACAGCCTCGAGGGAAAGCCACAGATCCCTTGATCCACGTGACAGGAATCGTGACACTACTGCTGCAGCTCGGGAGGAAAGCGCACGTTCATGCCCCCACTCGAGACGAGGCCTGACTCCCCTGGGGAGACTCAGAAGCACCCCAAGATCCATGGCAACACTGGAGAGGAATCCTCAGGTTCCGGCCCCGACTCCACACAAGGACTGAGGCCCCGGCATGGACGGGAGAGGAATCCCGAGAGGTCCCCTAGCAACTCGCATGGGGACTGGCCTTTCCTGAGGCCACCAGAGCGGGTCCCTGAGGTCCCCGTCGTAACTCGAGAAGACCTGCCGCACCTCGAGAAAATCCAGGAGGTTCTCCCGTCCAGGCGAGATGAGGCCCATTTCCGCTGAGGCGCCTCGAGGCTTATCACACCTCACCTCTGGAACTTCGAAAGGGTCCTTCACACCCTTGGTGCAAATCAAGAAGTTCCCCGACATACCCGTCTCCACTCGAGAGGAATCACGAGGGTCCCCCCCACATACAGAGGAGCCCCGTTTCCGCCTCATAGCTCGAGATGAGGGATCCTTTCCCTGCTTCGTCGGGAAAGAGTTCCCGGCGTTCCCGTCGCATCTCAAGAGGAGGCCCTCTCAACAGGAACGGCGAGAGGAACTCCAGGGTCGTGCCACCACTCCAAGAGTCCCCCAGATGTCTCAGTCCATTCCAGAGGAACCTCTTTTCCCTTCACCGGCTCGTCTTTCACGCCGAGGATCGACTCACACCAAGGTGGCACGTGGCACAGCCCTGTGGGAAAGCCTCGTGGGAAAGCCTCGAGGGAAAGCCACAGATCCCTTGATCCACGTGACAGGAAGCGTGACACTACTGCTGCAGCTCGGGAGGAAAGCGCACGTGCATGCCCCCACTCGAGACGAGGCCTGACTCCCCTGGGGAGACTCAGAAGCACCCCAAGATCCATGGCAACACTGGAGAGGAATCCTCAGGTTCCGGCCCCGAATCCACACAAGGACTGAGGCCCCGGCATGGACGGGAGAGGAATCCCGAGAGGTCCCCTAGAAACTCGCATGGGGACTGGCCTTTCCTGAGGCCACCAGAGCGGGTCCGTGAGGTCCCCGTCGTAACTCGAGAAGACCTGCCGCAACTCGAGAAAATACAGGAGGTTCTCCCGTCCAGGCGAGATGAGGCCCATTTCCGCTGAGGCGTCTCGAGGCTGATCACACCTCCCCTCTGGAACTTGGAAAGGGTCATTCACACCCTTGGTGCAAATCAAGATGTTCCCCGACCTACCCGACTCCACTCGAGAGGAATCACGAGGGTCCCGCCCACATCCAGAGGAGCCCCGTTTCCGCCTCGTAGCTCGAGATGAGGGATCCTTTCCCTGCTTCGTCGGGAAAGAGTTCCCGGCGTTCCCGTCGCATCTCAAGAGGAGGCCCTCTCAACAGGAACGGCGAGAGGAACTCCAGGGTCGTGCCACCATTCCAAGAGTCCCCCAGATGTCTCAGTCCTTTCCAGAGGAACCTCTTTTCCCTTCACCGGCTCGTCTTTCACGCCGAGGATCGACTCACACCAAGGTGGCACGTGGCACAGCCCTGTGGGAAAGCCTCGTGGGAAAGCCTCGAGGGACAGCCTCGAGGGAAAGCCACAGATCCCTTGATCCACGTGACAGGAAGCGTGACACTACTGCTGCAGCTCGGGAGGAAAGCGCACGTGCATGCCCCCACTCGAGACGAGGCCTGACTCCCCTGGGGAGACTCAGAAGCACCCCAAGATCCATGGCAACACTGGAGAGGAATCCTCAGGTTCCGGCCCCGAATCCACACAAGGACTGAGGCCCCGGCATGGACGGGAGAGGAATCCCGAGAGGTCCCCTAGCAACTCGCATTTGGACTGGCCTTTCCTGAGGCCACCAGAGCGGGTCCCTGAGGTCCCCGTCGTAACTCGAGAAGACCTGCCGCAACTAGAGAAAATCCAGGAGGTTCTCCCCTCCAGGCGAGATGAGGCCCATTTCTGCTGAGGCGTCTCGAGGCTGATCACACCTCACCTCTGGAACTTCGAAAGGCTCCTTCACACCCTTGGTGGAAATCAAGAAGTTCCCCGACATAGCCGTCTCCACTCGAGAGGAATCACGAGGGTCCCGCCCACATCCAGAGGAGCCCCGTTTCCGCCTCGTAGCTCGAGATGAGGGATCCTTTCCCTGCTTCGTCGGGAAAGAGTTCCCGGCGTTCCCGTCGCATCTCAAGAGGAGGCCCTCTCAACAGGAACGGCGAGAGGAACTCCAGGGTCGTGCCACCATTCCAAGAGTCCCCCAGATGTCTCAGTCCTTTCCAGAGGAAACTCTTTTCCCTTCACCGGCTCGTCTTTCACGCCGAGGATCGACTCACACCAAGGTGGCACGTGGCACAGCCCTGTGGGAAAGCCTCGTGGGAAAGCCTCGAGGGACAGCCTCGAGGGAAAGCCACAGATCCCTTGATCCACGTGACAGGAAGCGTGACACTACTGCTGCAGCTCAGGAGGAAAGCGCACGTGCATGCCCCCACTCGAGACGAGGCCTGACTCCCCTGGGGAGACTCAGAAGCACCCCAAGATCCATGGCAACACTGGAGAGGAATCCTCAGGCTCCGGCCCCGACTCCACACAAGGACTGAGGCCCCGGCATGGACGGGAGAGGAATCCCGAGAGGTCCCCTAGCAACTCGCATGGGGACTGGCCTTTCCTGAGGCCACCAGAGCGGGTCCCTTAGGTCCCCGTCGTAACTCGAGAAGACCTGCCGCACCTCGAGAAAATCCAGGAGGTTCTCCCGTCCAGGCGAGATGAGGCCCATTTCCGCTGAGGCGCCTCGAGGCTTATCACACCTCACCTCTGGAACTTCGAAAGGGTCTTTCACACCCTTGGTGCAAATCAAGAAGTTCCCCGACATACCCGTCTCCACTCGAGAGGAATCACGAGGGTCCCCCCCACATACAGAGGAGCCCCGTTTCCGCCTCGTAGCTCGAGATGAGGGATCCTTTCCCTGCTTCGTCGGGAAAGAGTTCCCGGCGTTCCCGTCGCATCTCAAGAGGAGGCCCTCTCAACAGGAACGGCGAGAGGAACTCCAGGGTCGTGCCACCACTCCAAGAGTCCCCCAGATGTCTCAGTCCATTCCAGAGGAACCTCTTTTCCCTTCACCGGCTCGTCTTTCACGCCGAGGATCGACTCACACCAAGGTGGCACGTGGCACAGCCCTGTGGGAAAGCCTCGTGGGAAAGCCTCGAGGGACAGCCTCGAGGGAAAGCCACAGATCCCTTGATCCACGTGACAGGAAGCGTGACACTACTGCTGCAGCTCGGGAGGAAAGCGCACGTGCATGCCCCCACTCGAGACGAGGCCTGACTCCACTGGGGAGACTCAGAAGCACCCCAAGATCCATGGCAACACTGGAGAGGAATCCTCAGGCTCCGGCCCCGACTCCACACAAGGACTGAGGCCCCGGCATGGACGGGAGAGGAATCCAGAGAGGTCCCCTAGCAACTCGCATGGGGACTGGCCTTTCCTGAGGCCACCAGAGCGGGTCCCTGAGGTCCCCGTCGTAACTCGAGAAGACCTGCCGCAACTGGAGAAAATCCAGGAGGTTCTCCCCTCCAGGCGAGATGAGGCCCATTTCCGCTGAGGCGTCTCGAGGCTGATCACACCTCACCTCTGGAACTTCGAAAGGGTCCTTCACACCCTTGGTGCAAATCAAGAATTTCCCCGACCTAGCCGTCTCCACTCGAGAGGAATCACGAGGGTCCCGCCCACATCCAGAGGAGCCCCGTTTCCGCCTCGTAGCTCGAGATGAGGGATCCTTTCCCTGCTTCGTCGGGAAAGAGTTCCCGGCGTTCCCGTCGCATCTCAAGAGGAGGCCCTCTCAACAGGAACGGCGAGAGGAACTCCAGGGTCGTGCCACCATTCCAAGAGTCCCCCAGATGTCTCAGTCCATTCCAGAGGAACCTCTTTTCCCTTCACCGGCTCGTCTTTCACGCCGAGGATCGACTCACACCAAGGTGGCACGTGGCACAGCCCTGTGGGAAAGCCTCGTGGGAAAGCCTCGAGGGACAGCCTGGAGGGAAAGCCACAGATCCCTTGATCCACGTGACAGGAAGCGTGACACTACTGCTGCAGCTCAGGAGGAAAGCGCACGTGCATGCCCCCACTCGAGACGAGGCCTGACTCCCCTGGGGAGACTCAGAAGCCCCCCAAGATCCATGGCAACACTGGAGAGGAATCCTCAGGCTCCGGCCCCGACTCCACACAAGGACTGAGGCCCCGGCATGGACGGGAGAGGAATCCCGAGAGGTCCCCTAGCAACTCGCATGGGGACTGGCCTTTCCTGAGGCCACCAGAGCGGGTCCCTTAGGTCCCCGTCGTAACTCGAGAAGACCTGCCGCACCTCGAGAAAATCCAGGAGGTTCTCCCGTCCAGGCGAGATGAGGCCCATTTCCGCTGAGGCGCCTCGAGGCTTATCACACCTCACCTCTGGAACTTCGAAAGGGTCTTTCACACCCTTGGTGCAAATCAAGAAGTTCCCCGACATACCCGTCTCCACTCGAGAGGAATCACGAGGGTCCCCACCACATACAGAGGAGCCCCGTTTCCGCCTCGTAGCTCGAGATGAGGGATCCTTTCCCTGCTTCGTCGGGAAAGAGTTCCCGGCGTTCCCGTCGCATCTCAAGAGGAGGCCCTCTCAACAGGAACGGCGAGAGGAACTCCAGGGTCGTGCCACCACTCCAAGAGTCCCCCAGATGTCTCAGTCCATTCCAGAGGAACCTCTTTTCCCTTCACCGGCTCGTCTTTCACGCCGAGGATCGACTCACACCAAGGTGGCACGTGGCACAGCCCTGTGGGAAAGCCTCGTGGGAAAGCCTCGAGGGACAGCCTCGAGGGAAAGCCACAGATCCCTTGATCCACGTGACAGGAAGCGTGACACTACTGCTGCAGCTCGGGAGGAAAGCGCACGTGCATGCCCCCACTCGAGACGAGGCCTGACTCCACTGGGGAGACTCAGAAGCACCCCAAGATCCATGGCAACACTGGAGAGGAATCCTCAGGCTCCGGCCCCGACTCCACACAAGGACTGAGGCCCCGGCATGGACGGGAGAGGAATCCAGAGAGGTCCCCTAGCAACTCGCATGGGGACTGGCCTTTCCTGAGGCCACCAGAGCGGGTCCCTGAGGTCCCCGTCGTAACTCGAGAAGACCTGCCGCAACTGGAGAAAATCCAGGAGGTTCTCCCCTCCAGGCGAGATGAGGCCCATTTCCGCTGAGGCGTCTCGAGGCTGATCACACCTCACCTCTGGAACTTCGAAAGGGTCCTTCACACCCTTGGTGCAAATCAAGAAGTTCCCCGACCTACCCGTCTCCACTCGAGAGGAATCACGAGGGTCCCGCCCACATCCAGAGGAGCCCCGTTTCCGCCTCGTAGCTCGAGATGAGGGATCCTTTCCCTGCTTCGTCGGGAAAGAGTTCCCGGCGTTCCCGTCGCATCTCAAGAGGAGGCCCTCTCAACAGGAACGGCGAGAGGAACTCCAGGGTCGTGCCACCATTCCAAGAGTCCCCCAGATGTCTCAGTCCTTTCCAGAGGAACCTCTTTTCCCTTCACCGGCTCGTCTTTCACGCCGAGGATCGACTCACACCAAGGTGGCACGTGGCACAGCCCTGTGGGAAAGCCTCGTGGGAAAGCCTCGAGGGACAGCCTCGAGGGAAAGCCACAGATCCCTTGATCCACGTGACAGGAAGCGTGACACTACTGCTGCAGCTCGGGAGGAAAGCGCACGTGCATGCCCCCACTCGAGACGAGGCCTGACTCCCCTGGGGAGACTCAGAAGCACCCCAAGATCCATGGCAACACTGGAGAGGAATCCTCAGGTTCCGGCCCCGAATCCACACAAGGACTGAGGCCCCGGCATGGACGGGAGAGGAATCCCGAGAGGTCCCCTAGCAACTCGCATTTGGACTGGCCTTTCCTGAGGCCACCAGAGCGGGTCCCTGAGGTCCCCGTCGTAACTCGAGAAGACCTGCCGCAACTAGAGAAAATCCAGGAGGTTCTCCCCTCCAGGCGAGATGAGGCCCATTTCTGCTGAGGCGTCTCGAGGCTGATCACACCTCACCTCTGGAACTTCGAAAGGCTCCTTCACACCCTTGGTGGAAATTAAGAAGTTCCCCGACATAGCCGTCTCCACTCGAGAGGAATCACGAGGGTCCCGCCCACATCCAGAGGAGCCCCGTTTCCGCCTCGTAGCTCGAGATGAGGGATCCTTTCCCTGCTTCGTCGGGAAAGAGTTCCCGGCGTTCCCGTCGCATCTCAAGAGGAGGCCCTCTCAACAGGAACGGCGAGAGGAACTCCAGGGTCGTGCCACCATTCCAAGAGTCCCCCAGATGTCTCAGTCCTTTCCAGAGGAAACTCTTTTCCCTTCACCGGCTCGTCTTTCACGCCGAGGATCGACTCACACCAAGGTGGCACGTGGCACAGCCCTGTGGGAAAGCCTCGTGGGAAAGCCTCGAGGGACAGCCTCGAGGGAAAGCCACAGATCCCTTGATCCACGTGACAGGAAGCGTGACACTACTGCTGCAGCTCAGGAGGAAAGCGCACGTGCATGCCCCCACTCGAGACGAGGCCTGACTCCCCTGGGGAGACTCAGAAGCACCCCAAGATCCATGGCAACACTGGAGAGGAATCCTCAGGCTCCGGCCCCGACTCCACACAAGGACTGAGGCCCCGGCATGGACGGGAGAGGAATCCCGAGAGGTCCCCTAGCAACTCGCATGGGGACTGGCCTTTCCTGAGGCCACCAGAGCGGGTCCCTTAGGTCCCCGTCGTAACTCGAGAAGACCTGCCGCACCTCGAGAAAATCCAGGAGGTTCTCCCGTCCAGGCGAGATGAGGCCCATTTCCGCTGAGGCGCCTCGAGGCTTATCACACCTCACCTCTGGAACTTCGAAAGGGTCTTTCACACCCTTGGTGCAAATCAAGAAGTTCCCCGACATACCCGTCTCCACTCGAGAGGAATCACGAGGGTCCCCCCCACATACAGAGGAGCCCCGTTTCCGCCTCGTAGCTCGAGATGAGGGATCCTTTCCCTGCTTCGTCGGGAAAGAGTTCCCGGCGTTCCCGTCGCATCTCAAGAGGAGGCCCTCTCAACAGGAACGGCGAGAGGAACTCCAGGGTCGTGCCACCACTCCAAGAGTCCCCCAGATGTCTCAGTCCATTCCAGAGGAACCTCTTTTCCCTTCACCGGCTCGTCTTTCACGCCGAGGATCGACTCACACCAAGGTGGCACGTGGCACAGCCCTGTGGGAAAGCCTCGTGGGAAAGCCTCGAGGGACAGCCTCGAGGGAAAGCCACAGATCCCTTGATCCACGTGACAGGAAGCGTGACACTACTGCTGCAGCTCGGGAGGAAAGCGCACGTGCATGCCCCCACTCGAGACGAGGCCTGACTCCACTGGGGAGACTCAGAAGCACCCCAAGATCCATGGCAACACTGGAGAGGAATCCTCAGGCTCCGGCCCCGACTCCACACAAGGACTGAGGCCCCGGCATGGACGGGAGAGGAATCCAGAGAGGTCCCCTAGCAACTCGCATGGGGACTGGCCTTTCCTGAGGCCACCAGAGCGGGTCCCTGAGGTCCCCGTCGTAACTCGAGAAGACCTGCCGCAACTGGAGAAAATCCAGGAGGTTCTCCCCTCCAGGCGAGATGAGGCCCATTTCCGCTGAGGCGTCTCGAGGCTGATCACACCTCACCTCTGGAACTTCGAAAGGGTCCTTCACACCCTTGGTGCAAATCAAGAAGTTCCCCGACCTAGCCGTCTCCACTCGAGAGGAATCACGAGGGTCCCGCCCACATCCAGAGGAGCCCCGTTTCCGCCTCGTAGCTCGAGATGAGGGATCCTTTCCCTGCTTCGTCGGGAAAGAGTTCCCGGCGTTCCCGTCGCATCTCAAGAGGAGGCCCTCTCAACAGGAACGGCGAGAGGAACTCCAGGGTCGTGCCACCATTCCAAGAGTCCCCCAGATGTCTCAGTCCATTCCAGAGGAACCTCTTTTCCCTTCACCGGCTCGTCTTTCACGCCGAGGATCGACTCACACCAAGGTGGCACGTGGCACAGCCCTGTGGGAAAGCCTCGTGGGAAAGCCTCGAGGGACAGCCTGGAGGGAAAGCCACAGATCCCTTGATCCACGTGACAGGAAGCGTGACACTACTGCTGCAGCTCAGGAGGAAAGCGCACGTGCATGCCCCCACTCGAGACGAGGCCTGACTCCCCTGGGGAGACTCAGAAGCACCCCAAGATCCATGGCAACTCTGGAGAGGAATCCTCAGGTTCTGGCCCCGACTCCACACAAGGACTGAGGCCCCGGCATGGACGGGAGAGGAATCCCGAGAGATCCCCTAGCAACTCGCATGGGGACTGGCCTTTCCTGAGGCCACCAGAGAGGGTCCCTGAGGTCCCTGTCGTAACTCGAGAAGACCTGCCGCAACTCGAGAAAATCCAGGAGGTTCTCCCCTCCAGGCGAGATGAGGCCCATTCCCGCTGAGGCGTCTCGAGGCTGATCACACCTCACCTCTGGAACTTCGAAAGGGTCCTTCACACCCTTGGTGCAAATCAAGAAGTTCCCCGACATACCCGTCTCCTCTCGAGAGGAATCACGAGGGTCTCGCCCACATCCAGAGGAGCCCCGTTTCCGCCTCGTAGCTCGAGATGAGGGATCCTTTCCCTGCTTCGTCGGGAAAGAGTTCCCGGCGTTCCCATCGCATCTCAAGAGGAGGCCCTCTCAACAGGAACGGCGAGAAGTACTCCAGGGTCGTGCCACCATTCCAAGAGTCCCCCAGATGTCTCAGTCCATTCCAGAGGAACCTCTTTTCCCTTCACCGGCTCGTCTTTCACGCCGAGGATCGACTCCCACCAAGGTGGCACGTGGCACAGCCCTGTGGGAAAGCCTCGTGGGAAAGCCTCGAGGGACAGCCTCGAGGGAAAGCCACAGATCCCTTGATCCACGTGACAGGAAGCGTGACACTACTGCTGCAGCTCGGCAGGAAAGCGCACGTGCATGCCCCCACTCGAGACGAGGCCTGACTCCCCTGGGGAGACTCAGAAGCACCCCAAGATCCATGGCAACACTGGAGAGGAATCCTCAGGTTCCGGCCCCGACTCCACACAAGGACTGAGGCCCCGGCATGGACGGGAGAGGAATCCCGAGAGGTCCCCTAGCAACTCGCATGGGGACTGGCCTTTCCTGAGGCCACCAGAGCGGGTCCCTGAGGTCCCCGTCGTAACTCGAGAAGACCTGCCGGAACTCGAGAAAATCCAGGAGGTTCTCCCCTCCAGGCGAGATGAGGCCCATTCCCGCTGAGGCGTCTCGAGGCTGATCACACCTCACCTCTGGAACTTCGAAAGGGTCCTTCACACCCTTGGTGCAAATCAAGAAGTTCCCCGACATACCCGTCTCCACTCGAGAGGAATCACGAGGGTCCCGCCCACATCCAGAGGAGCCCCGTTTCCGCCTCGTAGCTCGAGATGAGGGATCCTTTCCCTGCTTCGTCGGGAAAGAGTTCCCGGCGTTCCCGTCGCATCTCAAGAGGAGGCCCTCTCAACAGGAACGGCGAGAGGACCTCCAGGGTCGTGCCACCATTCCAAGAGTCCCCCAGATGTCTCAGTCCATTCCAGAGGAACCTCTTTTCCCTTCACCGGCTCGTCTTTCACGCCGAGGATCGACTCACACCAAGGTGGCACGTGGCACAGCCCTGTGGGAAAGCCTCGTGGGAAAGCCTCGAGGGACAGCCTCGAGGGAAAGCCACAGATCCCTTGATCCACGTGACAGGAAGCGTGACACTACTGCTGCAGCTCGGGAGGAAAGCGCACGTGCATGCCCCCACTCGAGACGAGGCCTGACTCCCCTGGGGAGACTCAGAAGCACCCCAAGATCCATGGCAACACTGGAGAGGAATCCTCAGGTTCCGGCCCCGACTCCACACAAGGACTGAGGCCCCGGCATGGACGGGAGAGGAATCCCGAGAGGTCCCCTAGCAACTCGCATGGGGACTGGCCTTTCCTGAGGCCACCAGAGCGGGTCCCTGAGGTCCCCGTCGTAACTCGAGAAGACCTGCCGCAACTCGAGAAAATCCAAGAGGTTCTCCCCTCCAGGCGAGATGAGGCCCATTTCCGCTGAGGCGTCTCGAGGCTGATCACACCTCACCTCTGGAACTTCGAAAGGCTCCTTCACACCCTTGGTGCAAATCAAGAAGTTCCCCGACCTAGCCGTCTCCACTCGAAAGGAATCACGAGGGTCCCGCCCACATCCAGAGGAGCCCCGTTTCCGCCTCGTAGCTCGAGATGAGGGATCCTTTCCCTGCTTCGTCGGGAAAGAGTTCCCGGCGTTCCCGTCGCATCTCAAGAGGAGGCCCTCTCAACAGGAACGGCGAGAGGAACTCCAGGGTCGTGCCACCATTCCAAGAGTCCCCCAGATGTCTCAGTCCATTCCAGAGGAACCTCTTTTCCCTTCACCGGCTCGTCTTTCACGCCGAGGATCGACTCACACCAAGGTGGCACGTGGCACAGCCCTGTGGGAAAGCCTCGTGGGAAAGCCTCGAGGGACAGCCTCTAGGGAAAGCCACATATCCCTTGATCCACGTGACAGGAAGCGTGACACTACTGCTGCAGCTCGGGAGGAAAGCGCACGTGCATGCCCCCACTCGAGACGAGGCCTGACTCCCCTGGGGAGACTCAGAAGCACCCCAAGATCCATGGCAACACTGGAGAGGAAACCTCAGGTTCCAGCCCCGACTCCACACAAGGACTGAGGCCCCGGCATGAACGGGAGAGGAATCCCGAGAGATCCCCTAGCAACTCGCATGGGGACTGGCCTTTCCTGAGGCCACCAGAGCGGTTCCCTGAGGTCCCCGTCGTAACTCGAGAAGACCTGCCGGAACTCGAGAAAATCCAGGAGGTTCTCCCCTCCAGGCGAGATGAGGCCCATTCCCGCTGAGGGGTCTCGAGGCTGATCACACCTCACCTCTGGAACTTCGAAAGGGTCCTTCACACCCTTGGTGCAAATCAAGAAGTTCCCCGACATACCCGTCTCCTCTCGAGAGGAATCACGAGGGTCCCGCCCACATCCAGAGGAGCCCCGTTTCCGCCTCGTAGCTCGAGATGAGGGATCCTTTCCCTGCTTCGTCGGGAAAGAGTTCCCGGCGTTCCCATCGCATCTCAAGAGGAGGCCCTCTCAACAGGAACGGCGAGAAGTACTCCAGGGTCGTGCCACCATTCCAAGAGTCCCCCAGATGTCTCAGTCCATTCCAGAGGAACCTCTTTTCCCTTCACCGGCTCGTCTTTCACGCCGAGGATCGACTCACACCAAGGTGGCACCTGGCACAGCCCTGTGGGAAAGCCTCGTGGGAAAGCCTCGAGGGACAGCCTCGAGGGAAAGCCACAGATCCCTTGATCCACGTGACAGGAAGCGTGACACTACTGCTGCAGCTCGGGAGGAAAGCGCACGTGCATGCCCCCACTCGAGACGAGGCCTGACTCCCCTGGGGAGACTCAGAAGCACCCCAAGATCCATGGCAACACTGGAGAGGAATCCTCAGGTTCCGGCCCCGACTCCACACAAGGACTGAGGCCCCGGCATGGACGGGAGAGGAATCCCGAGAGGTCCCCTAGCAACTCGCATGGGGACTGGCCTTTCCTGAGGCCACCAGAGCGGGTCCCTGAGGTCCCCGTCGTAACTCGAGAAGACCTGCCGGAACTCGAGAAAATCCAGGAGGTTCTCCCCTCCAGGCGAGATGAGGCCCATTCCCGCTGAGGCGTCTCGAGGCTGATCACACCTCACCTCTGGAACTTCGAAAGGGTCCTTCACACCCTTGGTGCAAATCAAGAAGTTCCCCGACATACCCGTCTCCACTCGAGAGGAATCACGAGGGTCCCGCCCACATCCAGAGGAGCCCCGTTTCCGCCTCGTAGCTCGAGATGAGGGATCCTTTCCCTGCTTCGTCGGGAAAGAGTTCCCGGCGTTCCCGTCGCATCTCAAGAGGAGGCCCTCTCAACAGGAACGGCGAGAGGATCTCCAGGGTCGTGCCACCATTCCAAGAGTCCCCCAGATGTCTCAGTCCATTCCAGAGGAACCTCTTTTCCCTTCACCGGCTCGTCTTTCACGCCGAGGATCGACTCACACCAAGGTGGCACGTGGCACAGCCCTGTGGGAAAGCCTCGTGGGAAAGCCTCGAGGGACAGCCTCGAGGGAAAGCCACAGATCCCTTGATCCACGTGACAGGAAGCGTGACACTACTGCTGCAGCTCGGGAGGAAAGCGCACGTGCATGCCCCCACTCGAGACGAGGCCTGACTCCCCTGGGGAGACTCAGAAGCACCCCAAGATCCATGGCAACACTGGAGAGGAATCCTCAGGTTCCGGCCCCGACTCCACACAAGGACTGAGGCCCCGGCATGGACGGGAGAGGAATCCCGAGAGGTCCCCTAGCAACTCGCATGGGGACTGGCCTTTCCTGAGGCCACCAGAGCGGGTCCCTGAGGTCCCCGTCGTAACTCGAGAAGACCTGCCGGAACTCGAGAAAATCCAGGAGGTTCTCCCCTCCAGGCGAGATGAGGCCCATTCCCGCTGAGGCGTCTCGAGGCTGATCACACCTCACCTCTGGAACTTCGAAAGGGTCCTTCACACCCTTGGTGCAAATCAAGAAGTTCCCCGACATACCCGTCTCCACTCGAGAGGAATCACGAGGGTCCCGCCCACATCCAGAGGAGCCCCGTTTCCGCCTCGTAGCTCGAGATGAGGGATCCTTTCCCTGCTTCGTCGGGAAAGAGTTCCCGGCGTTCCCGTCGCATCTCAAGAGGAGGCCCTCTCAACAGGAACGGCGAGAGGATCTCCAGGGTCGTGCCACCATTCCAAGAGTCCCCCAGATGTCTCAGTCCATTCCAGAGGAACCTCTTTTCCCTTCACCGGCTCGTCTTTCACGCCGAGGATCGACTCACACCAAGGTGGCACGTGGCACAGCCCTGTGGGAAAGCCTCGTGGGAAAGCCTCGAGGGACAGCCTCGAGGGAAAGCCACAGATCCCTTGATCCACGTGACAGGAAGCGTGACACTACTGCTGCAGCTCGGGAGGAAAGCGCACGTGCATGCCCCCACTCGAGACGAGGCCTGACTCCCCTGGGGAGACTCAGAAGCACCCCAAGATCCATGGCAACACTGGAGAGGAATCCTCAGGTTCCGGCCCCGACTCCACACAAGGACTGAGGCCCCGGCATGGACGGGAGAGGAATCCCGAGAGGTCCCCTAGCAACTCGCATGGGGACTGGCCTTTCCTGAGGCCACCAGAGCGGGTCCCTGAGGTCCCCGTCGTAACTCGAGAAGACCTGCCGGAACTCGAGAAAATCCAGGAGGTTCTCCCCTCCAGGCGAGATGAGGCCCATTCCCGCTGAGGCGTCTCGAGGCTGATCACACCTCACCTCTGGAACTTCGAAAGGGTCCTTCACACCCTTGGTGCAAATCAAGAAGTTCCCCGACCTACCCGTCTCCACTCGAGAGGAATCACGATGGTCCCGCCCACATCCAGAGGAGCCCCGTTTCCGCCTCGTAGCTCGAGATGAGGGATCCTTCCCTGCTTCGTCGGGAAAGAGCTCCCGGCGTTCCCGTCGCATCTCAAGAGGAGGCCCTCTCAACAGGAACGGCGAGAGGAACTCCAGGGTCGTGCCACCATTCCAAGAGTCCCCCAGATGTCTCAGTCCTTTCCAGAGGAACCTCTTTTCCCTTCACCGGCTCGTCTTTCACGCCGAGGATCGACTCACACCAAGGTGGCACGTGGCACAGCCCTGTGGGAAAGCCTCGTGGGAAAGCCTCGAGGGACAGCCTCTAAGGAAAGCCACATATCCCTTGATCCACGTGACAGGAAGCGTGACACTACTGCTGCAGCTCGGGAGGAAAGCGCACGTGCATGCCCCCACTCGAGACGAGGCCTGACTCCCCTGGGGAGACTCAGAAGCACCCCAAGATCCATGGCAACACTGGAGAGGAAACCTCAGGTTCCGGCCCCGACTCCACACAAGGACTGAGGCCCCGGCATGAACGGGAGAGGAATCCCGAGAGATCCCCTAGCAACTCGCATGGGGACTGGCCTTTCCTGAGGCCACCAGAGCGGTTCCCTGAGGTCCCCGTCGTAACTCGAGAAGACCTGCCGGAACTCGAGAAAATCCAGGAGGTTCTCCCCTCCAGGCGAGATGAGGCCCATTCCCGCTGAGGGGTCTCGAGGCTGATCACACCTCACCTCTGGAACTTCGAAAGGGTCCTTCACACCCTTGGTGCAAATCAAGAAGTTCCCCGACATACCCGTCTCCTCTCGAGAGGAATCACGAGGGTCCCGCCCACATCCAGAGGAGCCCCGTTTCCGCCTCGTAGCTCGAGATGAGGGATCCTTTCCCTGCTTCGTCGGGAAAGAGTTCCCGGCCTTCCCGTCGCATCTCAAGAGGAGGCCCTCTCAACAGGAACGGCGAGAAGTACTCCAGGGTCGTGCCACCATTCCAAGAGTCCCCCAGATGTCTCAGTCCATTCCAGAGGAACCTCTTTTCCCTTCACCGGCTCGTCTTTCACGCCGAGGATCGACTCACACCAAGGTGGCACCTGGCACAGCCCTGTGGGAAAGCCTCGTGGGAAAGCCTCGAGGGACAGCCTCGAGGGAAAGCCACAGATCCCTTGATCCACGTGACAGGAAGCGTGACACTACTGCTGCAGCTCGGGAGGAAAGCGCACGTGCATGCCCCCACTCGAGACGAGGCCTGACTCCCCTGGGGAGACTCAGAAGCACCCCAAGATCCATGGCAACACTGGAGAGGAATCCTCAGGTTCCGGCCCCGACTCCACACAAGGACTGAGGCCCCGGCATGGACGGGAGAGGAATCCCGAGAGGTCCCCTAGCAACTCGCATGGGGACTGGCCTTTCCTGAGGCCACCAGAGCGGGTCCCTGAGGTCCCCGTCGTAACTCGAGAAGACCTGCCGCAACTCGAGAAAATCCAGGAGGTTCTCCCCTCCAGGCGAGATGAGGCCCATTCCCGCTGAGGCGTCTCGAGGCTGATCACACCTCACCTCTGGAACTTCGAAAGGGTCCTTCACACCCTTGGTGCAAATCAAGAAGTTCCCCGACATAGCCGTCTCCACTCGAGAGGAATCACGAGGGTACCTCCCACATCCAGAGGAGCCCCGTTTCCGCCTCGTAGCTCGAGATGAGGGATCCTTTCCCTGCTTCGTCGGGAAAGAGTTCCCGGCGTTCCCGTCGCATCTCAAGAGGAGGCCCTCTCAACAGGAACGGCGAGAGGTACTCCAGGGTCGTGCCACCATTCCAAGAGTCCCCCAGATGTCTCAGTCCATTCCAGAGCAACCTCTTTTCCCTTCACCGGCTCGTCTTTCACGCCGAGGATCGACTCACACCAAGGTGGCACGTGGCACAGCCCTGTGGGAAAGCCTCGTGGGAAAGCCTCGAGGGACAGCCTCGAGGGAAAGCCACAGATCCCTTGATCCACGTGACAGGAAGCGTGACACTACTGCTGCAGCTCGGGAGGCAAGCGCACGTGCATGCCCCCACTCGAGACGAGGCCTGACTCCCCTGGGGAGACTCAGAAGCACCCCAAGATCCATGGCAACACTGGAGAGGAATCCTCAGGTTCCGGCCCCGACTCCACACAAGGACTGAGGCCCCGGCATGGACGGGAGAGGAATCCCGAGAGGTCCCCTAGCAACTCGCATGGGGACTGGCCTTTCCTGAGGCCACCAGAGCGGGTCCCTGAGGTCCCCGTCGTAACTCGAGATGACCTGCCGGAACTCGAGAAAATCCAGGAGGTTCTCCCCTCCAGGCGAGATGAGGCCCATTCCCGCTGAGGCGTCTCGAGGCTGATCACACCTCACCTCTGGAACTTCGAAAGGGTCCTTCACACCCTTGGTGCAAATCAAGAAGTTCCCCGACATACCCGTCTCCACTCGAGAGGAATCACGAGGGTCCCGCCCACATCCAGAGGAGCCCCGTTTCCGCCTCGTAGCTCGAGATGAGGGATCCTTTCCCTGCTTCGTCGGGAAAGAGTTCCCGGCGTTCCCGTCGCATCTCAAGGGGAGGCCCTCTCAACAGGAACGGCGAGAGGAACTCCAGGGTCGTGCCACCATTCCAAGAGTCCCCCAGATGTCTCAGTCCATTCCAGAGGAACCTCTTTTCCCTTCACCGGCTCGTCTTTCACGCCGAGGATCGACTCACACCAAGGTGGCACGTGGCACAGCCCTGTGGGAAAGCCTCGTGGGAAAGCCTCGAGGGAAAGCCACATATCCCTTGATCCACGTGACAGGAACCGTGACACTACGGCTGCAGCTCGGGAGGAAAGCGCACGTGCATGCCCCCACTCGAGACGAGGCCTGACTCCCCTGGGGAGACTCAGAAGCACCCCAAGATCCATGGCAACACTGGAGAGGAATCCTCAGGTTCCGGCCCCGACTCCACACAAGGACTGAGGCCCCGGCATGGACGGGAGAGGAATCCCGAGAGGTCCCCTAGCAACTCGCATGGGGACTGGCCTTTCCTGAGGCCACCAGAGCGGGTCCCTGAGGTCCCCGTCGTAACTCGAGAAGACCTGCCGCAACTCGAGAAAATCCAAGAGGTTCTCCTCTCCAGGCGAGATGAGGCCCATTTCCGCTGAGGCGTCTCGAGGCTGATCACACCTCACCTCTGGAACTTCGAAAGGCTCCTTCACACCCTTGGTGCAAATCAAGAAGTTCCCCGACCTAGCCGTCTCCACTCGAAAGGAATCACGAGGGTCCCGCCCACATCCAGAGGAGCCCCGTTTCCGCCTCGTAGCTCGAGATGAGGGATCCTTTCCCTGCTTCGTCGGGAAAGAGTTCCCGGCGTTCCCGTCGCATCTCAAGAGGAGGCCCTCTCAACAGGAACGGCGAGAGGAACTCCAGGGTCGTGCCACCATTCCAAGAGTCCCCCAGATGTCTCAGTCCATTCCAGAGGAACCTCTTTTCCCTTTACCGGCTCGTCTTTCACGCCGAGGATCGACTCCCACCAAGGTGGCACGTGGCACAGCCCTGTGGGAAAGCCTCGTGGGAAAGCCTCGAGGGACAGCCTCGAGGGAAAGCCACAGATCCCTTGATCCACGTGACAGGAAGCGTGACACTACTGCTGCAGCTCGGGAGGAAAGCGCACGTGCATGCCCCCACTCGAGACGAGGCCTGACTCCCCTGGGGAGACTCAGAAGCACCCCAAGATCCATGGCAACACTGGAGAGGAATCCTCAGGTTCCGGCCCCGACTCCACACAAGACTGAGGCCCCGGCATGGACGGGAGAGGAATCCCGAGAGGTCCCCTAGCAACTCGCATGGGGACTGGCCTTTCCTGAGGCCACCAGAGCGGGTCCCTGAGGTCCCCGTCGTAACTCGAGAAGACCTGCCGCAACTCGAGAAAATCCAGGAGGTTCTCCCCTCCAGGCGAGATGAGGCCCATTTCCGCTGAGGCGTCTCGAGGCTGATCACACCTCACCTCTGGAACTTCGAAAGGGTCCTTCACACCCTTGGTGCAAATCAAGAAGTTCCCCGACCTACCCGTCTCCACTCGAGAGGAATCACGAGGGTCCCGCCCACATCCAGAGGAGCCCCGTTTCCGCCTCGTAGCTCGAGATGAGGGATCCTTTCCCTGCTTCGTCGGGAAAGAGTTCCCGGCGTTCCCGTCGCATCTCAAGAGGAGGCCCTCTCAACAGGAACGGCGAGAGGAACTCCAGGGTCGTGCCACCATTCCAAGAGTCCCCCAGATGTCTCAGACCATTCCAGAGGAACCTCTTTTCCCTTCACCGGCTCGTCTTTCACGCCGAGGATCGACTCACACCAAGGTGGCACGTGGCACAGCCCTGTGGGAAAGCCTCGTGGGAAAGCCTCGAGGGACAGCCTCGAGGGAAAGCCACAGATCCCTTGATCCACGTGACAGGAAGCGTGACACTACGGCTGCAGCTCGGGAGGAAAGCGCACGTGCATGCCCCCACTCGAGACGAGGCCTGACTCCCCTGGGGAGACTCAGAAGAACCCCAAGATCCATGGCAACACTGGAGAGGAAACCTCAGGTTCCGTCCCCGACTCCACACAAGGACTGAGGCCCCGGCATGGACGGGAGATGAATCCCGAGAGGTCCCCTAGCAACTCGCATGGGGACTGGCCTTTCCTGAGGCCACCAGAGCGGGTCCCTGAGGTCCCCGTCGTAACTCGAGAAGACCTGCCGGAACTCGAGAAAATCCAGGAGGTTCTCCCCTCCAGGCGAGATGAGGTCCATTCCCGCTGAGGCGTCTCGAGGCTGATCACACCTCACCTCTGGAACTTCGAAAGGGTCCTTCACACCCTTGGTCCAAATCAAGAAGTTCCCCGACATACCCGTCTCCAATCGAGAGGAATCACGAGGGTCCCGCCCACATCCAGAGGAGCCCCGTTTCCGCCTCGTAGCTCGAGATGAGGGATCCATTCCCTGCTTCTTCGGGAAAGAGTTCCCGGCGTTCCCATCGCATCTCAAGAGGAGGCCCTCTCAACAGGAACGGCGAGAAGTACTCCAGGGTCATGCCACCATTCCAAGAGTCCCCCAGATGTCTCAGTCCATTCCAGAGGAACCTCTTTTCCCTTCACCGGCTCGTCTTTCACGCCGAGGATCGACTCACACCAAGGTGGCACGTGGCACAGCCCTGTGGGAAAGCCTCGTGGGAAAGCCTCGAGGGACAGCCTCGAGGGAAAGCCACAGATCCCTTGATCCACGTGACAGGAAGCGTGACACTACTGCTGCAGCTCAGGAGGAAAGCGCACGTGCATGCCCCCCACTCGAGACGAGGCCTGACTCCCCTGGGGAGACTCAGAAGCACCCCAAGATCCATGGCAACTCTGGAGAGGAATCCTCAGGTTCCGGCCCCGACTCCACACAAGGACTGAGGCCCCGGCATGGACGGGAGAGGAATCCAGAGAGGTCCCCTAGCAACTCGCATGGGGACTGGCCTTTCCTGAGGCCACCAGAGCGGGTCCCTGAGGTCCCCGTCGTAACTCGAGAAGACCTGCCGGAACTCGAGAAAATCCAGGAGGTTCTCCCCTCCAGGCGAGATGAGGCCCATTCCCGCTGAGGCGTCTCGAGGCTGATCACACCTCACCTCTGGAACTTCGAAAGGGTCCTTCACACCCTTGGTGCAAATCAAGAAGTTCCCCGACCTACCCGTCTCCACTCGAGAGGAATCACGATGGTCCCGCCCACATCCAGAGGAGCCCCGTTTCCGCCTCGTAGCTCGAGATGAGGGATCCTTCCCTGCTTCGTCGGGAAAGAGCTCCCGGCGTTCCCGTCGCATCTCAAGAGGAGGCCCTCTCAACAGGAACGGCGAGAGGAACTCCAGGGTCGTGCCACCATTCCAAGAGTCCCCCAGATGTCTCAGTCCTTTCCAGAGGAACCTCTTTTCCCTTCACCGGCTCGTCTTTCACGCCGAGGATCGACTCACACCAAGGTGGCACGTGGCACAGCCCTGTGGGAAAGCCTCGTGGGAAAGCCTCGAGGGACAGCCTCTAAGGAAAGCCACATATCCCTTGATCCACGTGACAGGAAGCGTGACACTACTGCTGCAGCTCGGGAGGAAAGCGCACGTGCATGCCCCCACTCGAGACGAGGCCTGACTCCCCTGGGGAGACTCAGAAGCACCCCAAGATCCATGGCAACACTGGAGAGGAAACCTCAGGTTCCGGCCCCGACTCCACACAAGGACTGAGGCCCCGGCATGAACGGGAGAGGAATCCCGAGAGATCCCCTAGCAACTCGCATGGGAACTGGCCTTTCCTGAGGCCACCAGAGCGGTTCCCTGAGGTCCCCGTCGTAACTCGAGAAGACCTGCCGGAACTCGAGAAAATCCAGGAGGTTCTCCCCTCCAGGCGAGATGAGGCCCATTCCCGCTGAGGGGTCTCGAGGCTGATCACACCTCACCTCTGGAACTTCGAAAGGGTCCTTCACACCCTTGGTGCAAATCAAGAAGTTCCCCGACATACCCGTCTCCTCTCGAGAGGAATCACGAGGGTCCCGCCCACATCCAGAGGAGCCCCGTTTCCGCCTCGTAGCTCGAGATGAGGGATCCTTTCCCTGCTTCGTCGGGAAAGAGTTCCCGGCCTTCCCGTCGCATCTCAAGAGGAGGCCCTCTCAACAGGAACGGCGAGAAGTACTCCAGGGTCGTGCCACCATTCCAAGAGTCCCCCAGATGTCTCAGTCCATTCCAGAGGAACCTCTTTTCCCTTCACCGGCTCGTCTTTCACGCCGAGGATCGACTCACACCAAGGTGGCACCTGGCACAGCCCTGTGGGAAAGCCTCGTGGGAAAGCCTCGAGGGACAGCCTCGAGGGAAAGCCACAGATCCCTTGATCCACGTGACAGGAAGCGTGACACTACTGCTGCAGCTCGGGAGGAAAGCGCACGTGCATGCCCCCACTCGAGACGAGGCCTGACTCCCCTGGGGAGACTCAGAAGCACCCCAAGATCCATGGCAACACTGGAGAGGAATCCTCAGGTTCCGGCCCCGACTCCACACAAGGACTGAGGACCCGGCATGGACGGGAGAGGAATCCCGAGAGGTCCCCTAGCAACTCGCATGGGGACTGGCCTTTCCTGAGGCCACCAGAGCGGGTCCCTGAGGTCCCCGTCGTAACTCGAGAAGACCTGCCGCAACTCGAGAAAATCCAGGAGGTTCTCCCCTCCAGGCGAGATGAGGCCCATTCCCGCTGAGGCGTCTCGAGGCTGATCACACCTCACCTCTGGAACTTCGAAAGGGTCCTTCACACCCTTGGTGCAAATCAAGAAGTTCCCCGACATAGCCGTCTCCACTCGAGAGGAATCACGAGGGTCCCGCCCACATCCAGAGGAGCCCCGTTTCCGCCTCGTAGCTCGAGATGAGGGATCCTTTCCCTGCTTCGTCGGGAAAGAGTTCCCGGCGTTCCCGTCGCATCTCAAGAGGAGGCCCTCTCAACAGGAACGGCGAGAGGTACTCCAGGGTCGTGCCACCATTCCAAGAGTCCCCCAGATGTCTCAGTCCATTCCAGAGCAACCTCTTTTCCCTTCACCGGCTCGTCTTTCACGCCGAGGATCGACTCACACCAAGGTGGCACGTGGCACAGCCCTGTGGGAAAGCCTCGTGGGAAAGCCTCGAGGGACAGCCTCGAGGGAAAGCCACAGATCCCTTGATCCACGTGACAGGAAGCGTGACACTACTGCTGCAGCTCGGGAGGCAAGCGCACGTGCATGCCCCCACTCGAGACGAGGCCTGACTCCCCTGGGGAGACTCAGAAGCACCCCAAGATCCATGTCAACACTGGAGAGGAATCCTCAGGTTCCGGCCCCGACTCCACACAAGGACTGAGGCCCCGGCATGGACGGGAGAGGAATCCCGAGAGGTCCCCTAGCAACTCGCATGGGGACTGGCCTTTCCTGAGGCCACCAGAGCGGGTCCCTGAGGTCCCCGTCGTAACTCGAGAAGACCTGCCGGAACTCGAGAAAATCCAGGAGGTTCTCCCCTCCAGGCGAGATGAGGCCCATTCCCGCTGAGGCGTCTCGAGGCTGATCACACCTCACCTCTGGAACTTCGAAAGGGTCCTTCACACCCTTGGTGCAAATCAAGAAGTTCCCCGACATACCCGTCTCCACTCGAGAGGAATCACGAGGGTCCCGCCCACATCCAGAGGAGCCCCGTTTCCGCCTCGTAGCTCGAGATGAGGGATCCTTTCCCTGCTTCGTCGGGAAAGAGTTCCCGGCGTTCCCGTCGCATCTCAAGGGGAGGCCGTCTCAACAGGAACGGCGAGAGGAACTCCAGGGTCGTGCCACCATTCCAAGAGTCCCCCAGATGTCTCAGTCCATTCCAGAGGAACCTCTTTTCCCTTCACCGGCTCGTCTTTCACGCCGAGGATCGACTCACACCAAGGTGGCACGTGGCACAGCCCTGTGGGAAAGCCTCGTGGGAAAGCCTCGTGGAAAAGCCTCGAGGGAAAGCCACATATCCCTTGATCCACGTGACAGGAACCGTGACACTACGGCTGCAGCTCGGGAGGAAAGCGCACGTGCATGCCCCCACTCGAGACGAGGCCTGACTCCCCTGGGGAGACTCAGAAGAACCCCAAGATCCATGGCAACACTGGAGAGGAAACCTCAGGTTCCGTCCCCGACTCCACACAAGGACTGAGGCCCCGGCATGGACGGGAGATGAATCCCGAGAGGTCCCCTAGCAACTCGCATGGGGACTGGCCTTTCCTGAGGCCACCAGAGCGGGTCCCTGAGGTCCCCGTCGTAACTCGAGAAGACCTGCCGGAACTCGAGAAAATCCAGGAGGTTCTCCCCTCCAGGCGAGATGAGGTCCATTCCCGCTGAGGCGTCTCGAGGCTGATCACACCTCACCTCTGGAACTTCGAAAGGGTCCTTCACACCCTTGGTCCAAATCAAGAAGTTCCCCGACATACCCGTCTCCAATCGAGAGGAATCACGAGGGTCCCGCCCACATCCAGAGGAGCCCCGTTTCCGCCTCGTAGCTCGAGATGAGGGATCCATTCCCTGCTTCTTCGGGAAAGAGTTCCCGGCGTTCCCATCGCATCTCAAGAGGAGGCCCTCTCAACAGGAACGGCGAGAGGTACTCCAGGGTCATGCCACCATTCCAAGAGTCCCCCAGATGTCTCAGTCCATTCCAGAGGAACCTCTTTTCCCTTCACCGGCTCGTCTTTCACGCCGAGGATCGACTCACACCAAGGTGGCACGTGGCACAGCCCTGTGGGAAAGCCTCGTGGGAAAGCCTCGAGGGACAGCCTCGAGGGAAAGCCACAGATCCCTTGATCCACGTGACAGGAAGCGTGACACTACTGCTGCAGCTCAGGAGGAAAGCGCACGTGCATGCCCCCACTCGAGACGAGGCCTGACTCCCCTGGGGAGACTCAGAAGCACCCCAAGATCCATGGCAACTCTGGAGAGGAATCCTCAGGTTCCGGCCCCGACTCCACACAAGGACTGAGGCCCGGCATGGACGGGAGAGGAATCCAGAGAGGTCCCCTAGCAACTCGCATGGGGACTGGCCTTTCCTGAGGCCACCAGAGCGGGTCCCTGAGGTCCCCGTCGTAACTCGAGAAGACCTGCCGGAACTCGAGAAAATCCAGGAGGTTCTCCCCTCCAGGCGAGATGAGGCCCATTCCCGCTGAGGCGTCTCGAGGCTGATCACACCTCACCTCTGGAACTTCGAAAGGGTCCTTCACACCCTTGGTGCAAATCAAGAAGTTCCCCGACCTACCCGTCTCCACTCGAGAGGAATCACGATGGTCCCGCCCACATCCAGAGGAGCCCCGTTTCCGCCTCGTAGCTCGAGATGAGGGATCCTTCCCTGCTTCGTCGGGGAAAGAGCTCCCGGCGTTCCCGTCGCATCTCAAGAGGAGGCCCTCTCAACAGGAACGGCGAGAGGAACTCCAGGGTCGTGCCACCATTCCAAGAGTCCCCCCAGATGTCTCAGTCCTTTCCAGAGGAACCTCTTTTCCCTTCACCGGCTCGTCTTTCACGCCGAGGATCGACTCACACCAAGGTGGCACGTGGCACAGCCCTGTGGGAAAGCCTCGTGGGAAAGCCTCGAGGGACAGCCTCTAAGGAAAGCCACATATCCCTTGATCCACGTGACAGGAAGCGTGACACTACTGCTGCAGCTCGGGAGGAAAGCGCACGTGCATGCCCCCACTCGAGACGAGGCCTGACTCCCCTGGGGAGACTCAGAAGCACCCCAAGATCCATGGCAACACTGGAGAGGAAACCTCAGGTTCCGGCCCCGACTCCACACAAGGACTGAGGCCCCGGCATGAACGGGAGAGGAATCCCGAGAGATCCCCTAGCAACTCGCATGGGAACTGGCCTTTCCTGAGGCCACCAGAGCGGTTCCCTGAGGTCCCCGTCGTAACTCGAGAAGACCTGCCGGAACTCGAGAAAATCCAGGAGGTTCTCCCCTCCAGGCGAGATGAGGCCCATTCCCGCTGAGGGGTCTCGAGGCTGATCACACCTCACCTCTGGAACTTCGAAAGGGTCCTTCACACCTTGGTGCAAATCAAGAAGTTCCCCGACATACCCGTCTCCTCTCGAGAGGAATCACGAGGGTCCCGCCCACATCCAGAGGAGCCCCGTTTCCGCCTCGTAGCTCGAGATGAGGGATCCTTTCCCTGCTTCGTCGGGAAAGAGTTCCCGGCCTTCCCGTCGCATCTCAAGAGGAGGCCCCTCTCAACAGGAACGGCGAGAAGTACTCCAGGGTCGTGCCACCATGCCAAGAGTCCCCCAGATGTCTCAGTCCATTCCAGAGGAACCTCTTTTCCCTTCACCGGCTCGTCTTTCACGCCGAGGATCGACTCACACCAAGGTGGCACCTGGCACAGCCCTGTGGGAAAGCCTCGTGGGAAAGCCTCGAGGGACAGCCTCGAGGGAAAGCCACAGATCCCTTGATCCACGTGACAGGAAGCGTGACACTACTGCTGCAGCTCGGGAGGAAAGCGCACGTGCATGCCCCCACTCGAGACGAGGCCTGACTCCCCTGGGGAGACTCAGAAGCACCCCAAGATCCATGGCAACACTGGAGAGGAATCCTCAGGTTCCGGCCCCGACTCCACACAAGGACTGAGGACCCGGCATGGACGGGAGAGGAATCCCGAGAGGTCCCCTAGCAACTCGCATGGGGACTGGCCTTTCCTGAGGCCACCAGAGCGGGTCCCTGAGGTCCCCGTCGTAACTCGAGAAGACCTGCCGCAACTCGAGAAAATCCAGGAGGTTCTCCCCTCCAGGCGAGATGAGGCCCATTCCCGCTGAGGCGTCTCGAGGCTGATCACACCTCACCTCTGGAACTTCGAAAGGGTCCTTCACACCCTTGGTGCAAATCAAGAAGTTCCCCGACATAGCCGTCTCCACTCGAGAGGAATCACGAGGGTCCCGCCCACATCCAGAGGAGCCCCGTTTCCGCCTCGTAGCTCGAGATGAGGGATCCTTTCCCTGCTTCGTCGGGAAAGAGTTCCCGGCGTTCCCGTCGCATCTCAAGAGGAGGCCCTCTCAACAGGAACGGCGAGAGGTACTCCAGGGTCGTGCCACCATTCCAAGAGTCCCCCAGATGTCTCAGTCCATTCCAGAGCAACCTCTTTTCCCTTCACCGGCTCGTCTTTCACGCCGAGGATCGACTCACACCAAGGTGGCACGTGGCACAGCCCTGTGGGAAAGCCTCGTGGGAAAGCCTCGAGGGACAGCCTCGAGGGAAAGCCACAGATCCCTTGATCCACGTGACAGGAAGCGTGACACTACTGCTGCAGCTCGGGAGGCAAGCGCACGTGCATGCCCCCACTCGAGACGAGGCCTGACTCCCCTGGGGAGACTCAGAAGCACCCCAAGATCCATGTCAACACTGGAGAGGAATCCTCAGGTTCCGGCCCCGACTCCACACAAGGACTGAGGCCCCGGCATGGACGGGAGAGGAATCCCGAGAGGTCCCCTAGCAACTCGCATGGGGACTGGCCTTTCCTGAGGCCACCAGAGCGGGTCCCTGAGGTCCCCGTCGTAACTCGAGAAGACCTGCCGGAACTCGAGAAAATCCAGGAGGTTCTCCCCTCCAGGCGAGATGAGGCCCATTCCCGCTGAGGCGTCTCGAGGCTGATCACACCTCACCTCTGGAACTTCGAAAGGGTCCTTCACACCCTTGGTGCAAATCAAGAAGTTCCCCGACATACCCGTCTCCACTCGAGAGGAATCACGAGGGTCCCGCCCACATCCAGAGGAGCCCCGTTTCCGCCTCGTAGCTCGAGATGAGGGATCCTTTCCCTGCTTCGTCGGGAAAGAGTTCCCGGCGTTCCCGTCGCATCTCAAGGGGAGGGCCGTCTCAACAGGAACGGCGAGAGGAACTCCAGGGTCGTGCCACCATTCCAAGAGTCCCCCAGATGTCTCAGTCCATTCCAGAGGAACCTCTTTTCCCTTCACCGGCTCGTCTTTCACGCCGAGGATCGACTCACACCAAGGTGGCACGTGGCACAGCCCTGTGGGAAAGCCTCGTGGGAAAGCCTCGTGGAAAAGCCTCGAGGGAAAGCCACATATCCCTTGATCCACGTGACAGGAACCGTGACACTACGGCTGCAGCTCGGGAGGAAAGCGCACGTGCATGCCCCCACTCGAGACGAGGCCTGACTCCCCTGGGGAGACTCAGAAGCACCCCAAGATCCATGGCAACACTGGAGAGGAATCCTCAGGTTCCGGCCCCGACTCCCACACAAGGACTGAGGCCCCGGCATGGACGGGAGAGGAATCCAGAGAGGTCCCCTAGCAACTCGCATGGGGACTGGCCTTTCCTGAGGCCAACGGAGCGGGTCCCTGAGGTCCACGTCGTAACTCGAGAAGACCTGCCGCAACTCGAGAAAATCCAGGAGGTTCTCCCCTCCAGGCGAGATGAGGCCCATTTCCGCTGAGGCGTCTCGAGGCTGATCACACCTCCCCTCTGGAACTTCGAAAGGGTCCTTCACACCCTTGGTGCAAATCAAGAAGTTCCCCGACATACCCGTCTCCACTCGAGAGGAATCACGAGGGTCCCGCCACATCCAGAGGAGCCCCGTTTCCGCCTCGTATCTCGAGATGAGGGATCCTTTCCCGGCTTCGTCGGGAAAGAGTTCCCGGCGTTCCCGTCGCATCTCAAGAGGAGGCCCTCTCAACAGGAACGGCGAGAGGTACTCCAGGGTCGTGCCACCATTCCAAGAGTCCCCCAGATGTCTCAGTCCATTCCAGAGGAACCTCTTTTCCCTTCACCGGCTCGTCTTTCACGCCGAGGATCGACTCACACCAAGGTGGCACGTGGCACAGCCCTGTGGGAAAGCCTCGTGGGAAAGCCTCGAGGGACAGCCTCGAGGGAAAGCCACAGATCCCTTGATCCACGTGACAGGAAGCGTGACACTACTGCTGCAGCTCGGGAGGAAAGCGCACGTGCATGCCCCCACTCGAGACGAGGCCTGACTCCCCTGGGGAGACTCAGAAGCACCCCAAGATCAATGGCAACACTGGAGAGGAATCCTCAGGTTCCGGCCCCGACTCCACACAAGGACTGAGGCCCCGGCATGGACGGGAGAGGAATCCCGAGAGGTCCCCTAGCAACTCGCATGGGGACTGGCCTTTCCTTAGGCCACCAGAGCGGGTCCCTGAGGTCCCCGTCCTAACTCGAGAAGACCTGCCGCAACTCGAGGAAAATCCAGGAGGTTCTCCCCTACAGGCGAGATGAGGCCCATTTCCGCTGAGGCGTCTCGAGGCTGATCACACCTCCCCTCTGGAACTTCGAAAGGGTCCTTCACACCCTTGGTGCAAATCAAGAAGTTCCCCGACCTAGCCGTCTCCACTCGAGAGGAATCACGAGGGTCCCGCCCACATCCAGAGGAGCCCCGTTTCCGCCTCGTAGCTCGAGATGAGGGATCCTTTCCCTGCTTCGTCGGGAAAGAGTTCCCGGCGTTCCCGTCGCATCTCAAGGGGAGGCCCTCT